>NC_134400.1:78360507-78604971 GCF_050003625.1 Haematobia irritans | reverse complement strand
AAGTGGATGTGGAACAAAACAAACTGTTCCTTGTTGTGTTAGGTTAAGTCGTAAAATTCCTTGCTGTTATATTGCGCTGTTTAGCGCCGTTGTTGTATCAAAGCCTAAGCCTAAGAGAGCGATTGCGTTGATTACATTGATGCTAAATAATTTCTGAAAGCAAAAGGATGGAGCCCAACCAAAGTGAGGTCGTAGATTACTTTTTGTTTTTAAGTACTCAGGCGCCGTCGATGTAGTTGGTAATGCCGCCGTGCTTACATACATTTATGTTTACACTGAAAAAACAGTGAACCCTTTTCCATTGCAAAATGAACTAAACTGTAGTAATATTGACCATGATTTAGCCCTTAAGATTTTTTTCAACTTGTCTAGTTTATAATTTTCTTAAATTTTAGTTCATCTATAACATTGTAGTTTAGTTCATTTTTACAACACCATAAGATTTATATACACCTACCAAGTTAAAAAGTCAGTATTATTTTGGTTTACTTGCTTATTTTGTGGGAAACCCGATAATAAAAATTGGTTAACAGTCTCTTTAAAATATCGACGACTAGACTATTTTTAAATCAATCATTCCACAGTACAGAGAAATTAAATAATTAAAGGAACAACAAACCGTTTTACTATTATGAGAATTTTCATACATTAAAATTAAACTATCTTTAAGCAAAAGTACTTTATTATAAAAACTTATGATGAAAGTTCTTAATACAATGTTTTTTGTGAATAAAAATTATGACCACATGGAAAAGAGAGTAGTTCATTTGAACCCGCTGTTTGGACATTTTGACTTATCCTTTTTTTATTCATCGTAGGTAATTTTTTCACATATCTTGCTGGAAAAAATGGAAACAATAATGAAAATTGTTAAAAATTAATACCATGTAATGAAATATAATTTTTAATTCTTCATTTTAGCTTGTAACTTACAATATTTGGGGCATTTTATCAATGGTGTAAGGAATTTAACTTTTCTTTGGAAAACGTATCTCATAAATTTGTACCTGAAACAATTAGAGAAATAATGAAGTATTCTAAATAAACTCATAAAACTGTGTTGTTATCGATGTGAAAGATATAATAAAATAAATATTCTAGTTGAAAGAAAGCCAAAGTTTTAATATAAAACTTACCAATTCTCTATTAAATTGTACGCTGAGGGGAAATATAAAAAGTTGTCCAAATTTATTTGGGTTACTCTGAAATTAAATATTAAATAAAATTATTAAATAACTTTTCAAAAAATCTAATGAAAAAAAAAAAAATAATATGCATAAAAAACCAAATATTCTTGATATTCCTAGACAGTCATCAAAATGACGACACGTAATTTCATTTTCGATTTAAAATGCATTTTAGTCTATTGGGAAATGGTAAATTTAAGTTATACTAATTCGACCGTTTTATGAATTTTTGTTTTATACTACTTAAAACCAAATTGAATAAGAAAATAAATGCAAGTTTGGTTCACTTTTTCGCTCACGATGAAAATTATATCGTCTTGAAATCAGCCGTAGTCAAAATGACGAAGGATGACGTTAATGTACAAAAAATAAGGATGGCTGTCCAGGGTTAAAAGAAAGTTAAAGAAAACTTACCAATTCACTATTAAATTACAGGCAAAAGAGTACTAAAAATTTGTCCAAATTTTAAGGGGTTATTCTGAAATTAAATATTTATTTTTACATTAAAAATATTACATTAGTTTCCAAAAAAAAATTAATTAAAGAAATACTAAAATAAGGTATTAAAAACCTGTAATTTTGATGATAAAAAGGTCATAAAAACGTAAATATTCTAGTTGAAAGAAAGCCAATTTTTAAAAGAAAACTTACCAATTCTCTACCTTTTTAAATTTGTTTTAATCCGTGTGGAGTTGCTCTGAAATTAAATATCGCTTTTACAACAAAGAAAAACATTAAACTGGTTTCCAAAAAAAAAAAAAAAAAAAAAATAATTAACAAATAATAATATACATAAAAAATATTCTTTTCAAAAGAAAGCCATATTAAAAAAATACTTACCAGTTTATGAATAAACTATACGCTGAGATATTACAAAAATTTTCCAAATTCATCTGGAATTGAATATTAATTTTTTACATTGAATAATGAAAATTTCAATACACTTTCAATTTCAACATATTTTACTAAATATTCTTAATAACTTTTTTCTAAACTACCGATAAAATATTAATAACTTTCATTTAAAAGGTTTAATAAACAAACACCAATATATGTCTCAAAAATCCAAAATATTCCATGCCTTTATATTCCCTTGTTGCATACCTACTTAAAAGATGCAACAGCCCACGCCAACGCCAACTATACAACTGAAGCACGCCAAACAAAACCAAGCAAAGCCAAAACATTCCTACAACAACAAAAACACATGTGCCTTTATTGAAAACAACACCTCATCCAGCCAAAAACCATCAACGAATAACAAACACACACACACACAAGCCACTAAATGAACAAAAATAAAAACAACCCCACGCTCGTGTATACACAACAAAACTCAAGTAACATCATCTTTACATTAATCACATTCCACTATTCCGATAAAGATCTCTGTACTATGCATTAGTTCATCGCATCTGCTGACAATTTACTCTAAGAATAATATTCGTAAAGGCACACCAGTTTATCAGCGATGAAACGTTTAACTTAAAATTTGCAAAATTTTCATGAAATGTTATCTACCATTTTTGACGAAAATGTCTATAAATTTAATTACATGTGAACTAAAAATATTTCATTGTGTAATTTTTTACCAACAATTATTAACTATAGGAATAGTCAGTAAGAAATTGCTATCCACTTTCAAGTTCATTTTTCGTAAAAAAATATTTTCTCATACAAAAAAATCTTATAGTAAATTGCACTTATTATTTAGAAAATACTTTACATTTCACAAGTAGTTTTATAGCATGACAAACGAATTTTTAACTACCAGTTAAGAAATTTTTTAAGGAAATTTCCATCGTATTTTGTAGGCCATGAACTAAACGATTGCTACTTAGAATTTGTAAAATTTCCGTTCGAGTAGTTAATTTTCGTTCAAGATACGAAAAGTGAACTAAAATTCTGGAAAATTCTTGTAATAAATTATTGTAAAAATCGTCTTAATTTTACGAGACACTTTTTTTCTGTGTAGAGATATGTAAACCGTCATGGCCATGGTGAACGTGCCCGTCTTACATTCGAAGGTCATGGGTTCTAGTCCAATTTCTGGCAAAAAGTTGACTAAGCATTAGGGTGTCCAAAAGTCGGCTTATCCGAAAACCGCATTTTATTTAAAAACTGTTTAACCGCTCATATTGGACATTTAGCATCACGATAGGAGTATTTTCTAAAAACAGTATCGATATATTTCCAACAAGCTCTAGAAGAAAAGTTTGAGTCATTTAATTTAATATGTTAGAACATATTATGTTTGGGACATAACATTTTTTTAATATAATATGCGTGGATGCAAACATATATTAATTTAGAAATTACCTATAAGCATACCAAGAGACCGAGAGAGTATGCTGCATGCAGGGCTGTGGAGTCGAGTCAATTTTGTTGGCTCCGACTCCAGCACTTCTTATTAGCCTCGACTCCGACTCCGGAGTCGACTCCAGGTGGTATACCTAAATCTCATTTTAACAGTTTCCAATTGTAATTTTAAGATGTAGTGTTCCAAAAATAGGCCGATATAAGTATTCCATTTTGCCATATGTGTTTATATGTCCAAAAGAACTCTAATTTTAATTTTCGATCCGACTCGACGACAAATCTCGGCATTTTAGGGATGTAAAGAACTCTACATTTCAGGCCAATAAATTAAAATACGACACAAGACTATATAGAGACAACAACCTCCAGCATATGAATTTATAAAAACACAAAATTTCAAAAAATAATTAGGCTTCCAAAATTTTAAGAAGTAAAATCGTGGTATTGGTCTATATACACCCTCACAAAAAATCGCTTCTGTAACATATACTCCCAAACATATTTTGCTTCAAGCATATACATTTTTGGGTATTGCCCACACATTTATATGTTTGATCTCTACCAATATATAATATGTTTGAAAGCATATTGGTCTAAACAATATATGTTTGGGTAGTCTAAGTTCCAAACATTTTGTATTTTTGCATCCAAATTCAATAATGTTATCTTCCAAAAAACAATATGTTATTATGTGACCATATAATATGTTTGGAAGCATTTTGCACCCAAAAATATTATATGCTTAAAAAAAATTCTCCCAAACAATATTGTGCTCAAAATTTTATTTATTTATTTATATATTTACAATCATAATGAATTATGAAAATAAACAGGTAATATAGGTGCTAACAACATAGGTTTTCGACCTGAATGCTCAAAATTTTGTTTCTGACCAATTGTATATTCCCCGACATCTTTCTCACTTCCACGAGATTTTTTAGTTCTTAGCACCTTTTTCTGTAATACAAACATTGTAGAAAAAATTATTCAATTTTATGATTTTTTATTTTATTTTAATTTTACCTTTTGCCGGACGGGGATTCGAACAGCGGACCACACAGTTTGTAAGGATCAAAGAAGTAGCTGATCAATTGCCCAAGGAAAAATAAAATGTTAATTTTGTAATAACAAGCAACAACCACCAACTTAATTCAATATCGCTCCCTGTTAAATAGCGCTCCAAGCTACTAAACACATATATGTTTATAGGCTATTTCTAAATTAATATATGTTTGCATCCAAGCATATTATATTTACAAACATTTTATGTCCCAAACATAATATGTTCTAACATATTAACATATATGTCCCAAACATGTTATGCTAGTTTGTGAACATTATATGCTTGCACTCAAAAATATTGTGTTTAAAAATTTGTGTTCCAAACATATAATGTTTATAGCCAAACATATGAAAAACAGTCTTTTTCAACCGTGTAGGCATTTTATAAAAATTAAATCTACATAAAAAAGAAAAATACACAAAAATCAAAATGTCGGGCTAATCAGATAGAAAGTTTAGATGTTAAAAAATGTAATGTGTCGGATATATAAAACAAACATAAACTGCCATAAATTAGGACGGGCGGAATTTTAAATAACCACTACCATACTACAGATGACAGGAATAGCTGGAGAGTTACGAATATTGTTTCTATAGAAGTAAAATGGTGAAACATCGATTTATAAATGGTCTATCAGTTATGGACGTTAGAGGCCATTAATTTAATGTAAAGAATTTCGAGTGGCTTTGATGAAACGAACTTTCTCCCGAAAGACTGCCTCAGATGGTGCGTTGGCAGAGGCCTAATTTAAAATTCAGCTTTCAAGGACATCGGATGTACATGGAGATTTCTCAAGTAATTATCTCCATATACAAAATCTGGGCCGACGGGGAATTTCCGCATTTATTTATGGATCTAAAATAACTCAAAAATTCTGAAAAATCTTATGAAAATTTTAGACTGGGAAATTGAGATGGGTTTATATGTAGGTGCTATATCACAAAATTGTCCGGTATGACCCATTTTCGTACTCGACATGCCTGCCAAAAATTCAGAACGTTAGGCTCTACTGCTATATTGCCTTAAAATTGTACCTTTATCAAGAGCATATATAGGGTTAAAAATCTATAGTTTAATATGCTAAAAATGGACTGTATAAGTGATCAATTCAGCCCATATTCTACTAAAACTTACACGCTCACAAAAAATCGCTTCTGTAACATATACTCCCAAACATATTTTGCTTCAAGCATATATATTTTTGGGTATTGCCCAAACATTTATATGTTTGATCTCTTCCAATATATAATATGTTTGAAAGCATATTGGTCTAAGCAATATATGTTTGGGTAGTCTAAGTTCCAAACATTTTGTATTTTTGCATCCAAATTCAATAATGTTGTCTTCCAAAAAACAATATGTTATTATGTGAACATATAATATGTTTGGAAGCATTTTGCACCCAAAAATATTATATGCTCAAAAAAAATTCTCACAAACAATATTGTGCTCAAAATTTTATTTATTTATTTATATATTTACAATCATAATGAATTATGAAAAAACAGCTAATATAGGTGCTAACAACATAGGTTTTCGACCTGAATGCTCAAAATTTTGTTTCTGCCCAATTGTATATTCCCCCACATCTTTCTCACTTCCACGAGATTTTTTAGTTCTTAGCACCTTTTTCTGTAATACAAACATTGTAGAAGAAATTATTCAATTGTATGATTTTTTTTATTTTAATTTTACCTTTTGCCGGACGGGGATTCGAACAGCGGACCACACAGTTTGTAAGGATCAAAGAAGTAGCTGATCAATTGCCCAAGGAAAAATAAAATGTTAATTTTGTAATAACAAGCAACAACCACCAACTTAATTCAATATCGCTCCCTGTTAAATATCGCTCCAAGCTACTAAACACATATATGTTTATAGGCTATTTCTAAATTAATATATGTTTGCATCCAAGCATATTATATTTACAAACATTTTATGTCCCAAACATAATATGTTCTAACATATTAACATATATGTCCCAAACATGTTATGCTAGTTTATGAACATTATATGCTTGCACTCAAAAATATTGTGTTTAAAAATTTGTGTTCCAAACATATAATGTTTATAGCCAAACATATGAAAAACAGTCTTTTTCATCCGTGTACTTTGTATATCACCGTGAAATTTCACCCATATAAATACAATTTGAATGGCCTGAAATCCAGTACTTCGTTTTTCGTTGTTCGATTAAAAACCCCATTTGAATCTAACTAGTCTAAATATTTCTTTAGTTACAGAGATATGAAGTGTTTTTCAAATTTTGTTTCGCCGGAGTCAAAACCTTCAGACTCCGACTCCACAGCCCTGGCTGCAAGTAAAAATGGAAGTAACCAACTGGCGCCTTAAAGATATGTACACACAAAGAAAATTTTATTAAACATTTTTTTCTACCAGTGTATGCCTAAAGTGAAACATAATATGTTTGAACAATACAAACAATATTTTTGTTTGGACCAACGTTGAAAATATATACGCTTGCAGCAGAATGTGTTTGGGAGTTTATATTACAGAAGTGATTTTTTGAGGGTGTAGTCAGTTATTTATCATCTTCACTTCCTCTTTATAAAAAGTTCAGTTTTCGCAAAACAGAAATCCGGTTTTGGCCATCGGTTAACCGGTTTTCGCGATTAACCAAATTCCAATTTTTCACTATGCGGTTTGTGTAATTGAATCCGATTAACCGGTTAACCGTTGTTGGTTTTGGCATTTGTATGTAACGCCAAGAAGGAAAAGTCAGAGACCCATCATTTAGTATATAGATCGTCTTAGAATTGAATTCTGAGTCGATTTAGCTATGTCCGTCTGTTTGTCTGTTCATGTATTTTTGTGTGCAAAGTATGTTACAGGTCGCAGTTTAAGTCCAATCGTCCTCAAATTTGGCATGGGGTCTGTTTTGGGGACAAAGAAAATCGCTATTGATTTTGGAAAAATCCGTTCAGATTTGGATATAGCTACCACATATATTTACCACCGATCTGGTCATAATTGGCGTATTTATAAACCGATCTTCTTCAAATTCTGTACATCCAAATACTTTATGAGTCTCGAAAAACTTGCAAAATATCATCCAAATCGGTTCAGATTTAGATTTCGCCCGATATGTGCTTACATGGTCCCAGAAGCCAGAGTTTTACCCTGATTTTCTTACAATATTGTACAAGGATGGCAATTGATATTGTCGTCACTTGTGACAAATTTAGTTTAAATCGGTTCAGATTTATATATAGCTCCCATATATATCTTTCGCCCGATTTAGACTCATATGACCACTGAGGCCAGAGTTTACTACCGATTTGCGTGATTTGCACAGAGAGTCGAATTGACATTCCACCAATGCTTGCTAAATTTGGTTGAAATCGGTTCAGATTTAGACATAGCCCCCATATATATCTTCCGCCCGATTTAGATTCATATGCCCAGTAAAAAAAGCGTCGCCAAAAAATTAGTGCACATGTTCTTTTTGGATCCGGAAGTGGTACAAAATTGGCGCAGAAGCGATGAATTTAACATGGGCTTGTCATAGGACGGATGTCCACCATTTCAACAGCCGTTGTACTGAATTTGCATAACTTTTTAAGGTGTGATCCGAATTCACTGGTTTGGATGCGAATTAAAAAATTGTGTAATATTTTGCCAAATAAATAATTTTTATAATTGTCGTTTGCCCTCAAATATTTTCAAAAATTCGCAATATTTCTAGAATAGATGTAGCATTTTTTTCGAATAAATCTGAATAATTTGTACCATTTGAAGAATTCTTACTCGGTTTTTAACCTATTTGAAACAAAAAAGTTAAAATTAAAAGAACTTCCTGTGTAGTTAAAATAAAGAACATCTTTGGGAGGACAGTTTTGGAAGTGCTTTTAAAGTAGTGCCTTTAGGAGAACTTCCAAATTTTTTTGCTGGGTGACCATAGATGCCAAAGTTTTAGTCCGATTTATGTGAAGCTATGCACAGAGAGTAGAATTAGTATTATAGCTATCCACGTCAAATTTGGTTAAAATCGGTTCAGATTTATATATAGGTTAGGTTAGGTTAAAGTGGCAGCCCGATTAAATTTCAGGCTCACTTAGACTATTCAGTCCATTGTGATACCACATTTAACTAAAAGTACCTATTACATATGGGCACTTCTAGTCTTAACCACTGAACCTTCTCTATTATTTACTTTTGTGGAACCAACCAGATTGCTCCAAAAACATTAACAAACTGCTTAAGTTAACGTTTTCCAGGTCAACCAGTAATCTAAAGCTATATGCTCCTAAAATTCACTTACGCCTTACACAAAAAGCAGGACACTCACACAAGAGGTGTTTAATTGATTCCTTTTCCTCCACATCATGACAGCTTATACAATAGTCATTATACTTCGCACCTATAGTTTTTGCAAATTCGCCTATCAGGCAGCGACCCGTTATAGCAGATATCAGGAGTGCTATCCGACGCCTTGAGAACACTAGCATATCTAGTGTGCGGTTTAAGTTTAAATGGGGCCATATTTGCTTGGTGTCGTTACAACCCTTGCAATTTTCCCATCGAATATTGGCCATCATAACAGCCTTCTCATGCAGTAAGAGCTTGCAGGTGGCCAGAGGCATACCAACAGATTCTAGTTCCCCTGGAATATGTAAGGTAGTTCCTAGCCTTGCTAACACATTTGCTTCGCAGTTCCCCGGTATGTTCCTATGGCCAGGCACCCATATGAGGTGAATATTGTACTGCTCAGCCATCTCATTGAGAGATTTGCGGCAGTCTATAGCCGTTTTCGAGTTAAGGAACACAGAGTCCAAGGATTTTATTGCAGGTTGACTGTCTGAATATATATTAATGCCAATATTTGTTGGAACATTACTTCTCAGCCAATTCACCACCTCTCTTATTGCCAATATTTCAGCCTGAAAAACACTACAGTGATTAGGTAATCTTTTCGCTATTCGAATTTCCAGATCTTTAGAATATACTCCGAACCCCACTTGTCCATTCAATTTGGAGCTATCAGTATAGAAATCTATATATCTTTTATTCCCCGGGGTCTGTGTACACCACGCCTCGCTGTTGGGAATTAGAGTTTCAAACTTTTTGTCGAAAAGTGGTTTTGCCAGGGTGTAATCCACTACGTTAGGCACATCTGGCATTACTTTGAGGACCGAACTATGACCGTACATTTTTTCCGATCACAGCGATAGCTCGCGCAACCGCACAGCCGTTGTTGCAGCTGACTGTTTGGCCAAAATGTCTATAGGCAATAGATGTAGCATGACATTAAGCGAGTCTGTTCCTGTCTTACTAAATGCGCCTGAGATACATAAGCTCGCCATACGCTGAACTTTATCTAAACAAGTCGGTTTCTGAAGTGCCGGCCACCCGACTACAACACCATATAGCATTATAGGTCTAACCACTGCCGTGTATAGCCAATGCACAATTTTTGGTTTTAGTCCCCACTTTTTCCCTATTGCCTTTTTGCACGAGTATAAAGCTACCGTGGCTTTTCTCGCCCTCTCTTCAACATTAAGCCTAAAATTAATCTTCCTGTCCAAAATAACGCCAAGTTATTTTGCACACTCACCAAAGGGAATTTCAGTACCCCCTAAGGAAATGGGCCTAACCGTGGGAGTTTTGCGATCTTTGCAGTACATGACTAGTTCTGTCTTTGCTGGATTTACACCAAGACCATTAGCTTTCGCCCATTTTTCAATCATCCGGAGAGCTCTCTGTATAATATCTCTGATTGTGGATGAGAATTTTCCCCTGCCTGCTAGCGCCACATCATCTGCGTATGCCACCACTTTTATCCTTTCTTTTTCTAGGAAACCAGAAGGTTGTTTATAGCAACATTCCAAAGAAGAGGTGATAGAACTCCTCCTTGGGGAGTGCCTCTGTTCACATACCTTTGTATGTTTGCTTGCCCTAGTGTGGCTGAAATACGTCTCTTTATTAGAAGTTCGTCTAACAGCCTAAGTATACCTGGATCAACATTCAGAGTTGTCAGTCCATTTAATATCGAGCTCGGATGGACATTATTGAACGTCCCTTCGATGTCTAGAAACGCCACGATTGTGTATTCTTTGACATATAGTGAGCTTTCAATAAAGCTGACTAGTTCATGCAATGCGGTCTCAGTAGACCTGCCCTTCGAGTATGCATGCTGTCGTTTCGAGAGCAAACTTGAATCCACGCTAGTTCTAAGATACATGTCTATCATCCTCTCCAGGGTCTTAAGTAGGAATGAGGATAAGCTGATTGGTCGGAAATCCTTCGCACTCGAGTGAGAGGCTTTTCCTGCTTTAGGTATGAAGACGACTTTTGTTTCCCTCCACTTTTCTGGAATATATGCTAAGTTTACACATCGTTTATATATCAGCGTCAACCAGGGGATAATTCTTTCAGCCACTGCCTGTAACTCCGCCGGAGTAATTCCATCAGGTCCGGGGGATTTGAATGGTCCAAAGCTATTTAAAGCCCATTTTATTCTAGATTCCGACACAATTTCCTCGATAGGAAATGATCGCTGAGCCTCTGTTACACCGCCGGAACATGGTTCAACCGTCTGATTTCCAGGGAAGGTTGTCCAATTTCCCTCCGATGTTTTAATGAAACCTGGAGCGGTGTTAGTGGATGCTAGTACCTTCCGTAGTCTGGAAGCCTCTGACGTATTCTCAATACTGCTACAGTAATCATCCCAACCGTGTAGGCATTTTAATCTTAATCTTTTTCAACCGTCTTTTTCAACCGTGTAGGCATTTTATAAAAATTAAATCTACATAAAAAAGAAAAATACACAAAAATCAAAATGTCGGGCTAATCAGATAGAAAGTTTAGATGTTAAAAAATGTAATGTGTCGGATATATAAAACAAACATAAACTGCCATAAATTAGGACGGGCGGAATTTTAAATAACCACTACCATACTACAGATGACAGGAATAGCTGGAGAGTTACGAATATTGTTTCTATAGAAGTAAAATGGTGAAACATCGATTTATAAATGGTCTATCAGTTATGGACGTTAGAGGCCATTAATTTAATGTAAAGAATTTCGAGTGGCTTTGATGAAACGAACTTTCTCCCGAAAGACTGCCTCAGATGGTGCGTTGGCAGAGGCCTAATTTAAAATTCAGCTTTCAAGGACATCGGATGTACATGGAGATTTCTCAAGTAATTATCTCCATATACAAAATCTGGGCCGACGGGGAATTTCCGCATTTATTTATGGATCTAAAATAACTCAAAAATTCTGAAAAATCTTATGAAAATTTTAGACTGGGAAATTGAGATGGGTTTATATGTAGGTGCTATATCACAAAATTGTCCGGTATGACCCATTTTCGTACTCGACATGCCTGCCAAAAATTCAGAACGTTAGGCTCTACTGCTATATTGCCTTAAAATTGTACCTTTATCAAGAGCATATATAGGGTTAAAAATCTATAGTTTAATATGCTAAAAATGGACTGTATAAGTGATCAATTCAGCCCATATTCTACTAAAACTTACACGCTCACAAAAAATCGCTTCTGTAACATATACTCCCAAACATATTTTGCTTCAAGCATATATATTTTTGGGTATTGCCCAAACATTTATATGTTTGATCTCTTCCAATATATAATATGTTTGAAAGCATATTGGTCTAAGCAATATATGTTTGGGTAGTCTAAGTTCCAAACATTTTGTATTTTTGCATCCAAATTCAATAATGTTGTCTTCCAAAAAACAATATGTTATTATGTGAACATATAATATGTTTGGAAGCATTTTGCACCCAAAAATATTATATGCTCAAAAAAAATTCTCACAAACAATATTGTGCTCAAAATTTTATTTATTTATTTATATATTTACAATCATAATGAATTATGAAAAAACAGCTAATATAGGTGCTAACAACATAGGTTTTCGACCTGAATGCTCAAAATTTTGTTTCTGCCCAATTGTATATTCCCCCACATCTTTCTCACTTCCACGAGATTTTTTAGTTCTTAGCACCTTTTTCTGTAATACAAACATTGTAGAAGAAATTATTCAATTGTATGATTTTTTTTATTTTAATTTTACCTTTTGCCGGACGGGGATTCGAACAGCGGACCACACAGTTTGTAAGGATCAAAGAAGTAGCTGATCAATTGCCCAAGGAAAAATAAAATGTTAATTTTGTAATAACAAGCAACAACCACCAACTTAATTCAATATCGCTCCCTGTTAAATATCGCTCCAAGCTACTAAACACATATATGTTTATAGGCTATTTCTAAATTAATATATGTTTGCATCCAAGCATATTATATTTACAAACATTTTATGTCCCAAACATAATATGTTCTAACATATTAACATATATGTCCCAAACATGTTATGCTAGTTTATGAACATTATATGCTTGCACTCAAAAATATTGTGTTTAAAAATTTGTGTTCCAAACATATAATGTTTATAGCCAAACATATGAAAAACAGTCTTTTTCATCCGTGTACTTTGTATATCACCGTGAAATTTCACCCATATAAATACAATTTGAATGGCCTGAAATCCAGTACTTCGTTTTTCGTTGTTCGATTAAAACCCCCATTTGAATCTAACTAGTCTAAATATTTCTTTAGTTACAGAGATATGAAGTGTTTTTCAAATTTTGTTTCGCCGGAGTCAAAACCTTCAGACTCCGACTCCACAGCCCTGGCTGCAAGTAAAAATGGAAGTAACCAACTGGCGCCTTAAAGATATGTACACACAAAGAAAATTTTATTAAACATTTTTTTCTACCAGTGTATGCCTAAAGTGAAACATAATATGTTTGAACAATACAAACAATATTTTTGTTTGGACCAACGTTGAAAATATATACGCTTGCAGCAGAATGTGTTTGGGAGTTTATATTACAGAAGTGATTTTTTGAGGGTGTAGTCAGTTATTTATCATCTTCACTTCCTCTTTATAAAAAGTTCAGTTTTCGCAAAACAGAAATCCGGTTTTGGCCATCGGTTAACCGGTTTTCGCGATTAACCAAATTCCAATTTTTCACTATGCGGTTTGTGTAATTGAATCCGATTAACCGGTTAACCGTTGTTGGTTTTGGCATTTGTATGTAACGCCAAGAAGGAAAAGTCAGAGACCCATCATTTAGTATATAGATCGTCTTAGAATTGAATTCTGAGTCGATTTAGCTATGTCCGTCTGTTTGTCTGTTCATGTATTTTTGTGTGCAAAGTATGTTACAGGTCGCAGTTTAAGTCCAATCGTCCTCAAATTTGGCATGGGGTCTGTTTTGGGGACAAAGAAAATCGCTATTGATTTTGGAAAAATCCGTTCAGATTTGGATATAGCTACCACATATATTTACCACCGATCTGGTCATAATTGGCGTATTTATAAACCGATCTTCTTCAAATTCTGTACATCCAAATACTTTATGAGTCTCGAAAAACTTGCAAAATATCATCCAAATCGGTTCAGATTTAGATTTCGCCCGATATGTGCTTACATGGTCCCAGAAGCCAGAGTTTTACCCTGATTTTCTTACAATATTGTACAAGGATGGCAATTGATATTGTCGTCACTTGTGACAAATTTAGTTTAAATCGGTTCAGATTTAGATATAGCTCCCATATATATCTTTCGCCCGATTTAGACTCATATGACCACTGAGGCCAGAGTTTACTACCGATTTGCGTGATTTGCACAGAGAGTCGAATTGACATTCCACCAATGCTTGCTAAATTTGGTTGAAATCGGTTCAGATTTAGACATAGCCCCCATATATATCTTCCGCCCGATTTAGATTCATATGCCCAGTAAAAAAAGCGTCGCCAAAAAATTAGTGCACATGTTCTTTTTGGATCCGGAAGTGGTACAAAATTGGCGCAGAAGCGATGAATTTAACATGGGCTTGTCATAGGACGGATGTCCACCATTTCAACAGCCGTTGTACTGAATTTGCATAACTTTTTAAGGTGTGATCCGAATTCACTGGTTTGGATGCGAATTAAAAAATTGTGTAATATTTTGCCAAATAAATAATTTTTATAATTGTCGTTTGCCCTCAAATATTTTCAAAAATTCGCAATATTTCTAGAATAGATGTAGCATTTTTTTCGAATAAATCTGAATAATTTGTACCATTTGAAGAATTCTTACTCGGTTTTTAACCTATTTGAAACAAAAAAGTTAAAATTAAAAGAACTTCCTGTGTAGTTAAAATAAAGAACATCTTTGGGAGGACAGTTTTGGAAGTGCTTTTAAAGTAGTGCCTTTAGGAGAACTTCCAAATTTTTTTGCTGGGTGACCATAGATGCCAAAGTTTTAGTCCGATTTATGTGAAGCTATGCACAGAGAGTAGAATTAGTATTATAGCTATCCACGTCAAATTTGGTTAAAATCGGTTCAGATTTATATATAGGTTAGGTTAGGTTAAAGTGGCAGCCCGATTAAATTTCAGGCTCACTTAGACTATTCAGTCCATTGTGATACCACATTTAACTAAAAGTACCTATTACATATGGGCACTTCTAGTCTTAACCACTGAACCTTCTCTATTATTTACTTTTGTGGAACCAACCAGATTGCTCCAAAAACATTAACAAACTGCTTAAGTTAACGTTTTCCAGGTCAACCAGTAATCTAAAGCTATATGCTCCTAAAATTCACTTACGCCTTACACAAAAAGCAGGACACTCACACAAGAGGTGTTTAATTGATTCCTTTTCCTCCACATCATGACAGCTTATACAATAGTCATTATACTTCGCACCTATAGTTTTTGCAAATTCGCCTATCAGGCAGCGACCCGTTATAGCAGATATCAGGAGTGCTATCCGACGCCTTGAGAACACTAGCATATCTAGTGTGCGGTTTAAGTTTAAATGGGGCCATATTTGCTTGGTGTCGTTACAACCCTTGCAATTTTCCCATCGAATATTGGCCATCATAACAGCCTTCTCATGCAGTAAGAGCTTGCAGGTGGCCAGAGGCATACCAACAGATTCTAGTTCCCCTGGAATATGTAAGGTAGTTCCTAGCCTTGCTAACACATTTGCTTCGCAGTTCCCCGGTATGTTCCTATGGCCAGGCACCCATATGAGGTGAATATTGTACTGCTCAGCCATCTCATTGAGAGATTTGCGGCAGTCTATAGCCGTTTTCGAGTTAAGGAACACAGAGTCCAAGGATTTTATTGCAGGTTGACTGTCTGAATATATATTAATGCCAATATTTGTTGGAACATTACTTCTCAGCCAATTCACCACCTCTCCTATTGCCAATATTTCAGCCTGAAAAACACTACAGTGATTAGGTAATCTTTTCGCTATTCGAATTTCCAGATCTTTAGAATATACTCCGAACCCCACTTGTCCATTCAATTTGGAGCTATCAGTATAGAAATCTATATATCTTTTATTCCCCGGGGTCTGTGTACACCACGCCTCGCTGTTGGGAATTAGAGTTTCAAACTTTTTGTCGAAAAGTGGTTTTGCCAGGGTGTAATCCACTACGTTAGGCACATCTGGCATTACTTTGAGGACCGAACTATGACCGTACATTTTTTCCGATCACAGCGATAGCTCGCGCAACCGCACAGCCGTTGTTGCAGCTGACTGTTTGGCCAAAATGTCTATAGGCAATAGATGTAGCATGACATTAAGCGAGTCTGTTCCTGTCTTACTAAATGCGCCTGAGATACATAAGCTCGCCATACGCTGAACTTTATCTAAACAAGTCGGTTTCTGAAGTGCCGGCCACCCGACTACAACACCATATAGCATTATAGGTCTAACCACTGCCGTGTATAGCCAATGCACAATTTTTGGTTTTAGTCCCCACTTTTTCCCTATTGCCTTTTTGCACGAGTATAAAGCTACCGTGGCTTTTCTCGCCCTCTCTTCAACATTAAGCCTAAAATTAATCTTCCTGTCCAAAATAACGCCAAGTTATTTTGCACACTCACCAAAGGGAATTTCAGTACCCCCTAAGGAAATGGGCCTAACCGTGGGAGTTTTGCGATCTTTGTAGTACATGACTAGTTCTGTCTTTGCTGGATTTACACCAAGACCATTAGCTTTCGCCCATTTTTCAATCATCCGGAGAGCTCTCTGTATAATATCTCTGATTGTGGATGAGAATTTTCCCCTGCCTGCTAGCGCCACATCATCTGCGTATGACACCACTTTTATCCTTTCTTTTTCTAGGAAACCAGAAGGTTGTTTATAGCAACATTCCAAAGAAGAGGTGATAGAACTCCTCCTTGGGGAGTGCCTCTGTTCACATACCTTTGTATGTTTGCTTGCCCTAGTGTGGCTGAAATACGTCTCTTTATTAGAAGTTCGTCTAACAGCCTAAGTATACCTGGATCAACATTCAGAGTTGTCAGTCCATTTAATATCGAGCTCGGATGGACATTATTGAACGTCCCTTCGATGTCTAGAAACGCCACGATTGTGTATTCTTTGACATATAGTGAGCTTTCAATAAAGCTGACTAGTTCATGCAATGCGGTCTCAGTAGACCTGCCCTTCGAGTATGCATGCTGTCGTTTCGAGAGCAAACTTGAATCCACGCTAGTTCTAAGATACATGTCTATCATCCTCTCCAGGGTCTTAAGTAGGAATGAGGATAAGCTGATTGGTCGGAAATCCTTCGCACTCGAGTGAGAGGCTTTTCCTGCTTTAGGTATGAAGACGACTTTTGTTTCCCTCCACTTTTCTGGAATATATGCTAAGTTTACACATCGTTTATATATCAGCGTCAACCAGGGGATAATTCTTTCAGCCACTGCCTGTAACTCCGCCGGAGTAATTCCATCAGGTCCGGGGGATTTGAATGGTCCAAAGCTATTTAAAGCCCATTTTATTCTAGATTCCGACACAATTTCCTCGATAGGAAATGATCGCTGAGCCTCTGTTACACCGCCGGAACATGGTTCAACCGTCTGATTTCCAGGGAAGGTTGTCCAATTTCCCTCCGATGTTTTAATGAAACCTGGAGCGGTGTTAGTGGATGCTAGTACCTTCCGTAGTCTGGAAGCCTCTGACGTATTCTCAATACTGCTACAGTAATCATCCCAAGAGTTTTGTTGAGACCTTCTCAGTTCTCGTTTATATTCTCTCAGATTCATCTTGTAAGTGTCCCAATCCTCCGGAGCTCTTGTGGACTTTGCTTTGTTAAAGAGCTTCCTGCAGGATTTCCTCATATTACTTAACTCCGTAGTCCACCATGGCGGCCGATTTTTTCCCCTTGGCTTTCCTCTAGGGCAAGCAGCTTTCAGTGAAATGTTGAAGGCCTTAGTAATCCGCTCCACTGCGTGTTCGATATCTTGCACAGTGCTCATATTTGTCTCCGGCATTTCCGGTATCATCAAATTGAACGATTCCCTATACCTATTCCAATCAGCTTTCCTAACATTTGGCGGAAATATGGTCTTTGAAGTACGAACAGCCAATCTGAAACTGATGTAGCGATGATCTGAGAAGCTATGTTCCCTCAAAACTTGCCACTCAGATATCTTATCATTCAGTTCCGTAGAGGTCAACGTTTCGTCCAAAACCTCTTGTCTGTTCCTGGTGACGAAGGTTGGTGCATCTACCTTATTGCAAACTACCAGGTTAGTACGCAAAATAAACTTTATTAGCGACTATCCCCTTGCATTAGTATCACTACTTCCCCAAATACTATGATGTGCATTTGCATCGCATCCCATAATGACTTTGGTCTTTGTTTTTAGTGACTGCTCAACTAAGGTCTTAACGGCACAGGGTGGCATCTCCCTATCATGTCCCATGTAGACCGAAGATACCCAATATTTGCATTTGGATATCTCTAGACTGGCTACGACAGTGTCTGCATTGCTCAATGAAGGAAGCAGAAACAAGTTTAGTTCGTTTTTAGCAATTATACATGCTCGATTTATATCATTACCGGTATTATGCAAAAGTGCTTAATTCACAGATCTTGTTCTTATATATGTATGGTTCTTGCATAAGAACTATATCTATGTCCCCTTTCATCAGGAGAACTTTTAAGGCAGAACAAGCGGCCTTAAAATGGTGAAGATTTATCTGGAGGAACCGTAGAACCATCCAAATTTTCAAGCACCGTCACATCAGCCGCTTCAATTGAATCATCAAGGGCTTCCTCTTCACAGATCTCGGTGACTCTCGCAACAATCCGCGGTTCAGCTTTGGTGAGGTTTGAGCCTGTAGAAACTTCCGGCATACGATTTTCGCCATAGTCTGCAGTTTTTATGTCTCCTTCGGCTTCGCTAGGAGATTTTTTCACTGCTGACTCTACCGGAGGCTTGTCCGTTTCGGAATCCTTTGGCTGATCGCTTTTGTATACCTTCATATGGATATCATGAAAGCCATAACTTACACGTCCTTGGGTCTGGGCTAGATGTGGCAGCGACTCTATGTTTAATATAAACACCGCATGTCGTCTTGGTCCATCCACCTCATCCAATCGACCAACCTTCCAATCGGCGGTTGGAAGATCTGGGTTACATTCTTTTAGTCGCTCTAGAATTGACTCAGGATCAGGTGGGTTTGCCGGTATCCATGCATGTGCTCTAGGTTTAGCCGGTATGTCTTTTTTATCGACTAACTCCAAAGCGGCTCCTTCCCAAACTTCACCAATTAGCATCAATGCAGCTTTAAAGCAATCCATAGACCTCTGGTCTGCAAAAGCTATTAACTTATATCGTTCTTGATACCATCCAGCATCTTGCCGTCGAGGACTTGGTCCGGGAAACTTTTTCGCACCTCTGAGTAGACACCAGACATCGCGTTCTCAATTTCCCCCCATTTTTGCCTTGGAATCATACCGTCCAATGCTCCTTTATTAATAATAGCCATCACAAGGCTGTCTTTTGCAACTGAGGCAAACGATCTTTGATCCCGTTTAGAGGATGGCAGCTCATCCGGTGATCGTTCCCTTTTTCCAGCTTCAAGAATTTCTTGAGCCCATTTTAAGGAATCGCTTTGCTTAGCCGACAACGTGCTTGGGTCGACTGATCCTAATTTCTTTAGGATTAACAAAGCATTTCTTCGCTTCTTGAATCCCTTTCGAGAGGGATTGCCTCCTTTTGATGTCGTCACCTTAGAAAAGGTTCGACTTGCCAAAGTGTCACCGCCAGTCGACCCGTCTACAGGTCGACTAATTGGGCCTGACTCTTGGTCGCTACCCGAATTTATAACTTCAGTCGTTACCCGTCCACTGGGCCCTGAAGTTAGCAACCCAGCGGATGACTTTGAATTTCGCTGCATGGTGGTTTATTATTTCCACCACACGTGAAATTCGTAATAAGTACTTATTACGATCAAATACTACGCTATTAGAAAACACGTCCGTTTAGTTCGACGGTTGAATACTAACTATGATATAACTAGCTATCATCAGAGATGGTCTGTATCAAACTTTTTTAGGTTTGCGACTGTCGCAAAGTTGTAAACGTCGTAAACGTCACATACCCGTCGTAAATGTAGAAAAAGTAACAAAAGTCGCAAACTGAAAATACTTTAGTCGCGTCGGCTAGGCAGCGAATTCGATGATATCCAAGACGATGGTAGGTGCGAAGAAGTTTCAATTCTTAGGAATGTTCACAATTTTCGGTTTTAGTCCCCACATTTTCCCTATTGCCTTTTGCACGAGTACAGGGTAACCGTGGATTTTCTCGTCCTTTCTTAGCTTTAAGTTCAGTCTCCTGTCCAATATAACTCCAAGGTCTTTTACACACTCACTAACGGGAATTTCGATACCACCTAAGAAAATAGGCTTGACCATGGGAAAACTTTCACAAATTTCTGCAGAAACTCACAGCAAATGCTGTCAAACTAAATTAAAAAATGTTCAGGATTTCTTCTATTCAAAATTTGGTTTTTTACAGTAGGTTTACGACTTTTGCGACATACGTATTATACCGTCGCAAACGTATGTCGCAAAAGTCACAGTTTGTGACAGGCCAACCCTGGCTATCATATAACTAACTATGATTTAGATATAGCTCCAATATATATCTTTCGCCCGATATGGATTTAATTGGCTCTCGAGGCCAGAATTGTATCTTTATTTCCTTCAAATTTTGCACAATGGATGGTCAATACTAATTTTCGTTGGAATCGGTTCAGATTTAGATATAGCTCCTATACACATCTTTCGCCCGATTTAGATTCATATAACTACCGGAGACCAACTTTTCATTTCGATTTACGTGAAATCTTGCCCTGAGTATAGAAGAATTAAGATTTTATCAATGTGTACCAAATGTACTTTAAATTTGTTAAGATTTGGATATAGCTCCCATATGACTTTAGCTTTATATATCCCATATTTTTTACTTAATTGTGTTACGTTTCCGGGCGTTAGCCAGTTTAAATTTAAAGTCCAGAGATTTTGTAGAAGATTAAAAATGTTTCTCCAAATCGGTTCTGATTTAAATATTTCTATATGGAAATGTAAACCTTTATATAGTTCCCGAAAAATTGAAGGAATTGAGATGGTATCAAATATGTTGGTCAACATAGTGGTGAAGGGCATAATATAGTCGGCACCGTCCGACTTTAGACTTTACTAACTTATTTAAACCTTATGTGGTTAAAGGCACCACCAGCTTTTGCAGATATTAGAAGGGATAACTCACGCCTTGAGGATCTTTTGTATGCAGCGCGATGGGTCATAATTTTGGTGCATTTGGTCCTGTGTGCAATTCCTTAGGACAATAATTTTTATGATGGAGCATATCCATCTTTAGACATGTACTTTCCTTAATCGTTTTAAGAAAAAGCTGGTAAAAATGTATATGCAATATTCCCCAACATGCGTGGAAAACTTCCAATGTGTGACATTTCGGTGTTTGAAATTCTTCAATTCAAAATTGAAAGTTTGAAAATATGTGATTTTCGGTGCACGTACACGCAGAGAAGAAACATGATTGTCACAATCATATTCGAAGAGCAAAATAATATGATAGAAGCTATTTTTGCGGCGACCATGTAACATTTTAACCTGCAACCATGTTGGCTCAGTGAACATGGTTCTAAAAAAAATATAATTGTCCTCATCTAAAATGTTATTATATTGATAAAAAGAATTTTTTTTTGAATGAAAAGACAATGGTCACGATTTAAAATGTTATGGTATTCATTAAAAATGTTTTTCTCCTAGTTAAAGAACATGGTCACAACCTAAAATGTTTTGATCTTTATGAAAAAACTTTTTTCATCGTCGAAAAAAGGACGCCACTTGAGAAAAGAAAACACAAAATTAACTTTATTTGTTTGTTTTTATTTATTTATAAACTAATTCATTGTTTATTTGTATTTATAATACCGTTCAAGCAAACTTCATATATGTTTACACTCTCTATTTTATTTCAATTTCAACAATAACCCTGTAGGAAATTGAGGTGACTTAAAGTTAATAAATTGTTAGTCATAACTGAGTCACAGGTGACTCAAAACCTAACTCATTTCCCATGTAAAATCCTATTCAGTTTTAACATGTGTTGTCATTGGAACGAGTCAGTCCTCACTCAAACCTGCATAAGCTTCAGCTAACCAAAAATTAGCTCAAAGTGAGTTAGCTTTAGGCTGATAATATATGAGCATACTATGAGTTAGCTCTTAACTGATTAGTTTGTGGTGAGCTCTTTGTGCATAATAAAATATTTTGTTTTTGTTTTATTATTTTTGATTCATTTTATTTTGAATTAATTAAAAAATAATAACAATTTAGATTTTTTAAAAATTATTTTACAATAAATAAAATATAACGTAAGTAAAAATTCGGATATTATTAGTTGAGTTCATCTTGTCTTGAGTTTGAGTGTTGTGTTAATTTTCTCGTTTAACTCAGAGGGAGTTGTACCTACTTTTGTAATGACGCACACTGAATGGAATTGGCATTCGTCAGGGAAGTCCAAAAGGTTTAAGTGTATTTCCCAATATCTTCGTCCTCAAACAGCCATTTGACACTTTTAATCGAAGTTTCCATTTATTCCTTCACTGATAATGATGGGTTCTAGTGGAAATAAGGAAAGTTTAATTATTAAATTGCGTTCGAATTATGCATTTCTATGCTACTTACCGCTAACCGTGACAAAAAATTACAAAAGTTCTCTGAAAATAAAAGCTAAATTGAAACAAATATAAAAAACCAAATCCAAATTGACAGTTATAGAAGTCAATACATATATTTTTTTTGTTTATTTGAATTGTTTCTATGACTTTACTTCACTTAAATATGCATCAGCTTAGAGTGAGTAAAAAGGTAACTCATTGCTGATCGCGAAAAAGTAAGTTTCCCGTGTAAAAATTGGTGGATCTGGCCAGATATTATTAGATCTCTTGCCATATCTGATTAGATATGATAGTATATGTAGGCAGATCTGGACAGATCCAAAAAATGGTAATATCTGATCAGATCTAATTCTAAAGGAATTAGATCTGATCAGATCTCAAATTTGGCCCACATCTAATTATATCTAATTTGATATAATTAGATGTTAATATATCTAATTATATATAATTTTATCTACAAATTTCCAAAATTAGTGAAATTACAGTAATTATAAAAAAAGATTTATTTTATGGTTTTATAATGAAAAGAGTATTTAATATTATAAGTTGGATCAAACATATGTACATTATATATATGTCTAGGTATAAAAGCCTAAGAATTAAAAAACAACAAAAACAAAATATATACATAGCCACCAAGGGTTCTGGCATTTAAATTTCCCAAGGCGTTAGTACATTGCTCTCTGCAAACAGTTCTTTAAATGAGTCTCGCAATTCCTTGATTTGGCTACTCGGAATGAAAACTCTGAAAAATATAAAATATTCAGAAGAATTATCAGTCTATTTAAAGATATATTTGCAAATAATACATATACTTACCAAAATTTGCTTCTCGTACCCAATAATTTAAACCAGCGCTGTATTGAATTGTTTGTGCGAAGCTCCAAATGCCATACTATAACTTATTGCACGGGAATGTATCCGGTTCACAATGCAAATCATCTCCAAATTTGTATTCTTTTTGATATTGGATTTGTATTCCTTCTATCGCAACTTCGGATATGGCCTGGTCACAAATCTTTACGTTGTCTTCCGCTGTCTTCTTTTAATCTTTTCCTGGACTACCACAAATTCATCCTCCTAAAACAGAGAAAATATTCAATATATAAAAATAGGAACAAAAAATAAACTTACCTTATCACAGCTTCTCGTACTCATTTATCTTCCTCGAAAAATGAGAAGACATTCGATTTTTATATGAAATAAAAATATGAAACTCGCATTATCAAATATTTGATATATATTTGTTTCAAATTTAATAACAACAGGCGTTGCTAATGGTGATAGTTATGGGGTGACATTTTTGAAAACAAAACCAGTAAGGAAAGTCTAAAGTCGGGCGGGGCCGACTATATTATACCCTGCACCACTTTGTAGATCTAAATTTTCGATACCATATCACATCCGTCAAATGTGTTAGGGCTATATATAAAGGTTTGTCCCAAATACATACATTTAAATATCACTCGATCTGGACAGAATTTGATAGACTTCTACAAAATCTATAGACTCAAAATTTAAGTCGGCTAATGCACTAGGGTGGAACACAATGTTAGTAAAAAAATATGGGAAACATTTAAATCTGGAGCAATTTTAAGAAAACTTCGCAAAAATTTATTTATGATTTATCGCTCGATATATATATGCATTAGAAGTTAAGGAAAAATAGAGTAATTTTTACAACTTTTCGACTAAACAGTGGCGATTTTGCATGGAAAATGTTGGTATTTTGACCATTTTTGTCGAAATCAGAAAAACATATATATGGGAGCTATATCTAAATCTGAACCGATTTCAACCAAATTTGGCACGCATAGCAACAATGCTAATTCAACCCCTTGTGCAGAATTTCAACTAAATCGGAGTTAAAAATTGGCCTCTATGGTCATATGAGTGTAAATCGGGCGAAAGCTATATATGGGAGCTATATCTAAATCTGAACCGATTTCAACCAAATTTGGCACGCATAGCTACAATGCTAATTCTACTCCCTGTGCAAAATTTCAACTAAATCGGAGCAAAAAATTTGCCTCTGTGGTCATATGAGTGCAAATCGGGCGAAAGCTATATATGGGAGCTATATCTAAATCTGAACCGATTTCAACCAAATTTGGCACGCATAGCTACAATGCTAATTCTACTTCCTGTGCAAAATTTCAACTAAATCGGAGCAAAAAATTGGCCTCTGTGGTCATATGAGTGTAAATCGGCCGAAAGCTATATATGGGAGCTATATCTAAATCTGAACCGATTTCAACCAAATTTGACACACATAGCTACAATGCTAATTCTACTCCCTGTGCAAAATTTCAACTAAATCGGAGCAAAAAATTGGCCTCTGTGGGCAAATGAGTGTAAATCGGGTGAAAGCTATATATGGGAGCTATATCTAAATCTGAACCGATTTGGCTGATATTTTGCAAGTTTTTCGAGACTCATAAAATATTTCGATGTACGGAATTTGAGGAAGATCGGTTGATATACACGCCAATTATGACCAGATCGGTGAAAAATATATATGGCAGCTATATCTAAATCTGAACCGATTTTTTCCAAAATCAATAGGGATCGTCTTTGAGCCGAAACAGGACCCTATACCAAATTTTAGGACAATCGGACTAAAACTGCGAGCTGTACTTTGCACACAAAAATACATCAACAGACAGACAGACAGACGGACAGACAGACAGACAGACAGACAGACAGACGGACATCGCTAAATCGACTCAGAATTTAATTCTAAGACGATCGGTATACTAAACGATGGGTCTCAGACTTTTCCTTCTTGGCGTTACATACAAATGCACAAACTTATTATACCCTGTACCACAGTAGTGGTGAAGGGTATAAAGACGGTTGTGTCTGAAAGTTAAGCATTTTATGAAGACACTTCAAAATGATATTTAAAAGGGTTTCTTGAAACTGTCACAACATATAAAGATTGTTTGGTTATGTTCACCACATGTTTTGATGTGCGACCATACATACGTGCTTGTAACCAAGTATATCACGTTAGTATTCTCGTAAAAAACACATTATTTTTACACACAAACATATACAAATATTTTTTTATCCGTGTTACACAACTGGTTCATGATTTAATGCGATATATAATTAGATATGGAGCTATATATAGTATATATAATTAGATATGATGTCATATATGAAGATATATAATTAGATCTTACCAGATATGACTGATATAAATAGATATAACAACATATATAATAAGATCTTGAATCAGATCTAATCATATATAACACTATACATAACATATCTCCGTAGATCTATTTATATCTACAACCATATCTGAGCAGATATAATTATATATACTTTGATATTATTAGACATGATTAGATCTCTCAATTTTTACACGGGTTGGGAAAAATTCAACTGACTCAAAACTGCATAAATAATGAGTTAGCTTAAAGTCGCCTCAAATTAGTTAGTAAAAAGTTAGTTTGATTTTGAGTGAGTTCGAGACATTCCTACAGGGAAGTAATTATTCCATATTTACATCGTGCCCATCAAATGTACAAACGCATGTAACTGCAAATAAAAATAAATGATACCATATAGAAAAATGCAGAACAAAAAACAGGTTAATTTTTTTCAATTACACTTTCCTTTTTCGTGTTCACATAAACCACGTTTCACTTCTGAATAAATAAATTAACACAAAACACAGTAAATCCGTATTATCCGTCCATTCCAAGAAACAATCAACACACGACTGACGCGCAAAATGAAAATCGTGTGTAACTGCTAAGTGTTTTTATAAAATTCTTTTCGCTGCAAACAAGTTAAAAAATTAAATGGTCACGAAAAAAATGTAAATGGTCTTTATGGCCATGTAATGGTTCTAGAAATGTCTATGCTTAACCTATAAAAATACTTTTTTCCCTGTAAAAACGTAAAAAAAATTGAATGGTCAGGTACATGATTTTCCCGACCATTTAATGGTCTCAAATTCTACCATTTAAATGATAGAACATGTTTGCGGTATTTCAGAACCATTCAAATGCTTATTGCCACCATACATTTTTCTCCGCTCGAAAACTATTTTTACAAAGACAAAATACATGGTTTTCGCGGCAATTACATGCTCTGGATAAGCATTAAATGGATGCGGCAACCATGTCCAAACATGGTTTTTCTGTGCGTGTAGAACCCATGGTTTTATTTTTGAACTCAAATTTTTAGCACATTATTCTTGTTTCGGCCAGATAGTAAAGGCCTTTAAAATTATGACTTTCTTATGATTATACTATCTGGGCCCGGTCCGCGTTGCTGACTCCCAGAGTTATTGGGCAAAACACGTCTTTATCCTTCAAACACAAGATATCAACTAATTTAGTCTCTTAATATCTATTCGCACAAAGTCGTTCGTTCGTAAGAAGTCGTGATAAAAAATACAAATAGCTCTTGTTTACAAACGAAGCATCGATTTTCCCTCACATCTTTCTTATTTTCAAGAGGTTTTTTAGTTATTAGCACGGTTTCCTGTAATACAAACAATGTAGAAGAAATTATTAGATTTTATAAAGTTTTTACATTTTACCATTCGCCTGGACGGAGAATCGAACCGCGGACCATGCAATATGTAAGCCAACACACTATCCGCTGGGCTACGTAGCTGTTATTGTCATCCATAGCAAATTATCGTTATAAGTTATATTTATATAAAGCATAATTTGCAGCGCCCACGAGCCGATTAAACAAATTTTATTTAACAGAAGCATACATTTAGTTGGGCACCGTGGAGCAGTGGTTGGTACGTCCACCTTCCATATCAAGTATCCTGGGTTCGATCCCTGCTTCGGCCGAACACCTAAAAGTTTTTGTTGTTGTTGTTTTTTTTTTTACATATATTCTAGATATGTTCGGAAGATTCCGAAGAGATGTTTCACAGTACATACTAACATACTATATTAAATTTTTACTATGAAACTGTAAAATGTGTCTTATTAAAGCCTTAAAGTCAGAAAAGAACAGTGCTTGATATAAACGAAATGGACTGTGTTGTTGGTTCAAAAATAATTTTTTTTGTTGAAAAAATAAAAATTTTGTAACAAACGAGTTTTTTTGGTGACAAAAGTTTAAAATTTTCGAAGAAATTCAAAAAACTCTAACAAAAGAAAAATGTTTTCGGTGCACGTTTTCCAAACGTTTATTTCTTTACGTGTAGGAGCTATATAATACACCGATATGGACCAACTTTTAATGGTTGTTGAAGACCATAACCCAAGACTAACACCACGTACCAAATTTCAACCCGATCGGATGAAACTTCTAGGAAGCTTCGCAAAACAAATCTGGGGGATGGTTTATATGGAGACTATACGAAAAAGTGGTCCGGTATAGCCCAGTTGCAATACCATCCGACCGACCTAGTGGATCCAAGTGGATAGTTTGTTTCGTGCAAAAGACGGACGGACATCGCTTTATGCGATCTGAGAGCAATATTTCGATGTGTTATGGTGGAGAGAATAGGAAAATATAATAAAATCGATGTTTCGAAATGTTTCATCCCATCTAGGAGAATCTAAACTTCTGGAAAACATAGACTGATTTCCATCGATGGAAGTTGCAGCGCAATTACAGTAATATCGACCATTGATCAATTGAAGAACTCAGTGGAATCTAAGATGCGTAAATATTTGCTATTTACAAGAATATGAAGCCGGAGTCGTAGTCGAGCAAAATTTATACAACTCCGACTCCAGCAAAATCTTCAGACTCCGACTTCACTGCCCTGGTTGACATAATGATATGTGTAATTAGTTAATCTATAAACAATCCCAGCGAAAAAGTGTCAACAAACTATTAGTTAAATTGCACACTATAAAAGTGTCTCGTAAATTTATGAAAATTTTTACAATAATTTATTACAAGAATTTTCCAGAATTTTAGTTCATTTTTCGTATCTTCAACGACAATTAACTACTCGAAAGGAAATTTTACAAATTTTAAGTACCAATCGTTTAGTTCATGGCCTACAAAATACGATTGTATGAGAAAATATTTTTTTACGAAAAATGAACTTGAAAGTGGATAGCAATTTCTTACTGGCAATTCCTATAGTTAATAATAGTTGGTATGTTAGAATATTTCACAATGTAATATTTTTAGTTCACATGTAATTAAATTTATGGACATTTTTGTCAAAAATGGGTTGATAAATACAATTTCATGAAGGTTTTGTTAATTTTCAGTTAAACTTTTCATCGTTCTTAAACTGATGTGCCTTTACGAATATTGTTCTTGGAGTAAATTGTCAGCAGATGCGATGAACTAATACGTAGTACAGAGATCTTTCTCGGCAAAGTGGAATGTGATTAATGTAAATATGATGTTACTTGAATTTTTTGAAATTGAGAGCATGCATTGAGAGCAATGCAATAATGAGAAATGGTAGCGAGTGCTGGGTTGTTGTGACTATCTGAGCGTGGGGTTGTTTTCATGTTTGTTCTTTCAGTGGTTTGTGTGTGTGTGTGTTTGTTATTCGCGGATGGTTTAGTTGCAGTGCTGCCACTAACACTTCAATCGAAGTATTTTGCTTCATTTTCATAAAATTTACTTCGTCACTGCTTCTTCCAAAAATCTGCTTCACTTTTTGTTCTGCTTCAATAATATGCTAAAAATTTCCAAAGATATCATTTTTCCCTCGAGTCATATGAAAACAGTATTTTTCGTCCGTGTATTTTCTGGGAAACTTAAAAATATAAAAATTTTTATTTCAAAAATTCAGATTCGCTTTTTTATTGGTGTGTATGGTGTCACTTGGTTCGAATCTGACACAGCATTCTATCGTTGCAGCTGTATATTGAAGGTGGAAAACCCGAGTAAATGTGGGTGCTATGTTTGTGTATCAGAGAAGTTGAAATATACCACATGTACCACAAAATCCATCATAGCTGAGTATCTTGGATCAAGACATCTATTCCATAAGTTTCTTTGTAATAAATTCACATAAAAAACTAACAGGAAAAAAGTTATGATTTTCACTGTGAAGCACGGTGCTGTGCTAGCTTACCGCAGATTGGCGTTTAACAATGTCCATAATTGAAATATTATGAACTATTGAATACACTTTTGAAACTATCTGTGCAACTATATTTGCCACATTCTAGTCAAGAGGCCGACCACATTATATCTGTTACCGTGCGGAATGCAATTTGTGCGTACTCCCTTTTGATAGCAAAAACAAACAAAAAAGGCAAAAACCCAAGCATTTTAGCTCGATTATATTGGCCCTCCTTTAGAGACGAACAGTGTACTCGGCTGCTTTTAGCACAGAAACAATTCTCTAAAATTTATGAGAAGCCTGATCTTCGGCGGTGGAAATTGCTGGACATAAGTGAAACCCTGCGGCTGCGCAGAGTTCTCTTCGGTAAAGGCAGCTTGTTGCTGTCATTGGCTATGCCAGGCAACAGACAAGAGTATTATCAAAAGTGTCAAATATTAAATTATGCCACAATTATACGAGTATGTGGCAAAAACAATCCTACGCGCATGCGGACCGTCTTGCTGGCTGCCACGGCAGCATTGGCTCGAATTGCAATTTGCTGAAAGTGTGAAAATCCAGATGTGCATTAATTATGTCTGACTTTCCATCTGACTGGACGGCTGACTAGCTGTACAATCATCCGAGTCAGCTCTTTGGGTGCTGTGTTTGTGGTGGGGTATCTGAGTGGCAGCTGAACCCTATGGGCCTGGTTTCACTTAGCTCTTGCGAATCCTTGCTTCGTTGCTTTTGCTAGCTGGTATCCTATGTTGTGCTGTGTTATGTGTTCGATAACAGATAAATATAAAATTTATGCATCCATTTAGCATAAAGCTCGAACAAAGTAAGCCATTGCGGTCCTAATTTAATCGATCGATCGACAATCGCCAATGTTGTATCATAAAAATCTGTATTGCTATTTATTTCCGATATGTTTGGTGAGCACAACTCAACTCATTTCCTTTGTCGCATCGATATTCCAAATGAATGTGTATTTATGCACTCTTCGTGCCTTCACGATATTCCTCCTCTATTGAGTGTTTGGATTTTCGGGATCCCAGATAGACTTTCACTATGTGATGTTTCAAACAGTGCTGTCAGAGTAGGAGATTTAATCACAACCCGGGGATATTTTTCTTAATCGGGGATATTTGCTTGACATTTGGGGAATTCTGGAATTCTTTGCACTATGTAAAGATATGGGAGTTTATTAGCGGATGTATTAAAATTAAAAAAATAGTTCTTTTTTCATTTGTTTAGTAGTATATGTTAATATGTTAGAAAATAGTATGCTTGGGCATAACATTCTTATACCCTCCACAATAGGAGCATTTCACCACGACCCAGAATATACTCGTATATATATACTTTATAGGGCCTGAAACCAATATTTCAATGTGTTACACACGGAACGATAACAGTGTTATTCCACGTGTAACACATCAAAATATCGGTTTCAGACCCCATAAAATATATATATTTTGGGTCATGGTGAAATTCTGAGTTGAGCTAGCGATATCCGTCCGCCCGTCTTTTGAAATCACGCTATCTTCCTAATGAAACAAGCTATAGACTTGAAAAGTAGTAGTAGTTGTTATTGATATAGGTCGGATGGTATTGCAAATGGATCATGTTGGACTACTTTTATAATACTTATGTAAACCGACCCCCCAGATTTGGGGTACGGAGACCCTTGGAGGAGAAATTTCATACAAGCCGGTTGAAATTTGGTACGCAACCTAAATTGTAGTGTGTGCATTTTATACAACATTACGATCACATTTCGTTAAAATAACGAAATTGAATAATGAAAGAAAGATTATAAACTTTGCTTCAATTAAAAAAATATTAAATTCAGGACAATAATTTTAGAAATTTGCGTCCCTACGTTAAAGTGGTATGTCTCTGAACTAAAGAACATTTTTCTTAATGTGTACAGTCGGGTGGGGCCAACTATATTTTCGATACCATATCAAATCCGTCAAATGTGTTGGGTGCTATATATAAAGGTTTTTGTTCCCCTACTCACAAAAAAAGTTTATTAGGATCCAAAGATTTTGACCTTCCCTTAAGGATTTTGGTATTGATTCCGAGCCAAAGATGCATGCGGCTTCTTTAAAATAAAGAAATTTTTTAGCGACCAATCTGGCTTTAAATCTGAGACCAATAAAATTAAAATTAGGAAACAGATCTCATTTATCAAATTTTCATTCTCTTTTCGCGGTTTATTCTAAAATATTTAAATTTTTATGACCTTTATATCGCCAAAAACACCTTATTTCATTCTTTCTTTAATATTTTTTTTGGAAACCAATTTAATATTTTTAACCTAAAAAATAAATCTTTAATTTCAGAATAACCCCAGAACAATTGGAATAATTTTTATTACTCCTCTGCTTATAATTTAATCGTGAATTTGTAAGGTTTTTTACTTTCTTTTAACCAGAATATCTAGCTTTTTTTATTTTGTTATATATTTAATTAGATTATTTTGGAAACCAATTTAATGTAAAAAAACTATTTAATTTCAGAGTAACCCTAAATTAATTTGGACAATTTTGTATATTTCCTCAGCGTATAATTTAATAGAGAATTGGAAAGTTTTCTTTTAAAATTTTGGTTTTCTTTTATTTAGTTTTTTTATGTCCTTCACATAAATAATTCTTTCTTTGTTTCAGGTACACATTTTATTAGAAACGTTTACCAAGGTTAGGTTAGGTTATGTGGCAGCCCGATGTATCAGGCTCACTTAGACTATTCAGTCCATTGTGATACCACAGCGGTGAATTTCTCTCTTATCACTGAGTGCTGCCCGATTCCATGTTAAGCTCAATGACAAGGGACCTCCTTTTTATAGCCGAGTCCGAACGGCGTTCCACATTCCAGTGAAACCACTTAGAGAAGCTTTGAAACCCTCAGAAATGTCACCAGCATTACTGAGGTGGTATAATCCACCGCTGAAAAACTTTTTGGTGTTCGGTCGTAGCAGGAATCGAACCCACGACCTTGTGTATGCAAGGCGGGCATGCTAACCATTGCACCACGGTGGCTCCCAACGTTTACCAAAGAAAAGTTGAATTCCTTATACCATTTTGTTAATGGTGTTAATTTTTAACAATTTTCATTACCCCTTCCATTTTCTTCAGCAAGACGTGTGAAAAATATACTTACAATAACGAACTAAGGATAAGTTAAAATGTTCAAACGGCGAGTTAAAATAAACTACTGTCTTGTTCCACGTGTCCATAATTTTTATTCACAAAAACCATTGTATTAAGAACTTTCTTCTTCATAAAGAAAGTATAGCGATTTGTTTTTCCTTTAATTATTTAATTTCTCTGTATTTTGAATAGATGTATTTAAAAATAGTTCATACGTCGACATTTTAAAGAGAATGTTAACGAAATTTTATTATCGGGTTTCCCAAAAAGTAGTCAAGTTAGGTTAGGTTAAAGTGGCAGCCCGATTAAGATTCAGGCTCACTTAGACTATTCAGTCCATTGTGATACCACATTAACTAAAAGTATCTATTACATATGGGCACTTCTAGTTTTAGCCGCTGAACCTACTCGATTATTTTCTTCTGTTGAACGAACCAACCAGATTGTTCCAAAAACATTAGCAGACTGCTTAAGTTAACGTTTTCCAAGTCCGCCAGTAATCTGAAGCTATATGCCCCTAAAATTTGCTTCGCACCAATAGTTTTTGCAAAATCGCCTATCAGGCAGCGACCCGTTATAGCAGATATCAGGAGTGATATCTGGCGTCTTGAGAACACTAGCATATCTAGTGTGCGGTTTAAGTTTAAATGGGGCCATATTTGCTTGGTGTCGTTACAACCCTTCCATTGCTCCCATCCAACATTTGCCATCATGACAGCCTTCTCACACAGTAAGAGCTTGCAGGTAGCAAGAGGCATACCAACAGATTCTAGTTCCCCTGGAATATGTAAGGTAGTTCCTAGCCTTGTTAGCTCATCTGCTTCGCAGATCCTCGGTATGTTCCTATGGCCAGGCACCCATATTAGGTGAATATTGTACTGCTCAGCCATCTCAGATTTGCGATAGTCGATGGCCGTTTTCGAGTTGAGGAACACAGAGTCCAAGGATTTTATTGCAGGTTGACTGTCTGAGTATATATAATTGCCAATATTGGTTCTCATTATAGGTCTAACCACTGCCGTCTATAGCCAATGCACAATTTTTGGTTTTAGTTCCCACTTTTTCCCTATTGCCTTTTTGCACGAGTATAAAGCTACCGTTGCTTTCCTCGCCCTTTCTTCAATATTAAGCTTAAAGTTCAGCTTCCTGTCCAAAATAACGCCGAGGTATTTTGCACACTCGCCAAAGGGAATTTCAATACCCCCTAAGGAAATGGGTCTAACCGTGGGAGTTTTGCGATCCTTTCAGTACATGACTAGTTCTGTATTTGCAGGATTTACTCCAAGACCATTATCTTTCGCCCATTTCTCAGTCATCCGGAGGGCTATCTGTATAATATATCTCTGATTGTGGATGGGAAGTTTCTGCTTATGCCCCACTTTTATCCTTTCTTTTTCTAGGGAAACCAGAAGGTTGTTTATAGCAACATTCCAAAGAAGAGGTGATAGAACTCCTCCTTGGGGAGTGCCTCTGTTCACATACCTTTGTATGTTTGCTTGCCCTAGTGTGGCTGAAATACGTCTCTTCCTTAGAAGTTCGTCTAACAGCCTATGTATACCTGGATCAACATTCAGATTTGTCAGTCCATTTAATATTGAGCTCGAATGGACGTTATTGAACGCCTCTTCGATGTCTAGAACGCCACGATTGTGTATTCTTTGACAGATAGTGAGCTTTCAATAAAGCTGACTAGTTCATGGAATGCGGTCTCAGTATACCTGTCCTTCGAGTATGCATGCTGTCGTTTCGAGAGCACACAGGACGCTAGTTCTAAGATAAATATCTATCATCCTCTCCAAAGTCTTAAGTAGGAATGGTGATAAGCTCATTGGTCGGAAATCCTTCGCATTCGAGTGAGAGGCTTTTCCCGCTTTAGGTATGAAAACGACTTTTGCTTCACTCCACTTTCCTGGAATATATGCTATGTTGATACATCCTATATATATCGCCGACAACCAGGGGATAATTCTGTCAGCCACCGCTTGTAACTCCGTCGGGGTAATTCCATCAAGTCCGGGGGATTTGAACGGTCCAAAGCTATTTAAAGCCCATTTTATTTTAGATTCCGATACAATTTCATCGATAGGAAACGACCGCTGAGCCACTGTGGCACCGCCAGTACATGGTTCAACCGTCTGATTTCCGGGAAAATGTGTGTCCAATAGTACGTCCAACGTCTCCTCACTTGACGTTGTCCAATTGCCCTTCGATGTTTTAATGAAACCTGGAGCGGAGTTCGTGAATGCTAGCACTTTCCGTAGTCTGGAAGCCTTGGGCGTATTCTCAATGCTGCTGCAGTAATCATTCCAAGAGTTATGCTGAGCCTTTCTCAGTTCTCGCTTGTATCCTCTCAGATTCTTCTTGTAAGCGTCCCAATCCACAGGAGCTCTGCTGTACTTTGTTTGTTAAAGAGCTTCCTGCACGATCTCCTCATATTACTTAATTCCGTAGACCACCATGGTGGTCGATTTTTCCCCCTTGGCTTCCCTCTAGTGCATGCAGCTTTCAGTGAGATGTTGAAGGCCTTAGCAATCCTCTCCACTGCGTGTTCGATATCTTGCACAGTGCTCATATTTGTCTCTGGTATTTCCGGTATCGTCATATTGAACGATTCCCTATACCTATTCCAGTCAGCTTCCTAACATTTGGCGGAAATATGGTCTTGGTGGTATGAACATCAAATTTGAAACTGATGTAGCGATGATCTGAGAAGCTATGTTCACTTAAAACCTTCCAATCATATATCATTTCATTCAGTTCTTGCGAGGCCAAGATGACGTCCAAAACGTCTTACCTGTTTTTAGTAACAAAGGTTGGGGCACCTCCCTTATTGCAAACTACCAAATTAGTACGCAAAATAAACTCTAGGAGTGACCCTCCTCTTGTATTAATGTCACCACTTCCCCATATACTATGATGTGCTTTTGCATCGCATCCCATAATGAGTTTTGTCTTTGTTTTCAATGACTCCTCAACTAAGGTGTTAACGGCACATGGGGGCATCTCCTTATCATGTCCCATGTAGACCGAAGATACCCAATATTTGCATTTGGCTATTTCTAAACTGGCAACGACAGTGTCTGTATTGCACATTGAAAGAAGTAGAAACAAGTTGAGCTCGTTTTTAGCAATTATACAGGCTCGATTTACATCATTACCAGTATACTGCAATAGTTTGAACCCCGGAGTACTTAATTCACATATTTTGTTTTTATAAACATATGGTTCTTGAATAAGAACTATATCTATGTCCCCTTTCATCAGAAGAACTTTCAAGGCAGCACATGGAGCCTTACAATGGCGAAGATTTATCTGGAGGATCCGTAGGTCCATCGAGATTTTGAACAACCGTCACATCAGCCGTTTCAATCGAGTCATCAAGAATGTCCTCTTCAGAGATCTCGGTGACTCTCGCAATATCCATAGGTTCATCTTTGGTGAGTTTTGAGGCAGTAGAAACCTCCTCTCGCATACGATGTCTATCCATGTCTGCATCTTTTGTGTCTTCCTCAACTTCGCAAGAGGATTCGCTTACTTCTGATTCAGACAGAGGTTTGTCCATTTCTGAATCCTTTAAAGTAGTCAAGTTAACCCAAATAATACAGGTTTTTAACTTGGTAGGGGTATATATATCTTATGGTGGTTTAAAATTGAACTAAAATACTATGGTCAATTTTACTACAGTTTAGTTCATTTTGCAATGGAAAAGGGTTCACTGTTTTTTCAGTGTAGCTATGTGTTAGAACTATAGGAAAATTTAAGTGATTCTTACAAGTTTTCGTCTTAACAGTGGCGATTTTTCAAGGAACATGTAGGTATATTGACCATTTATGCCGAAATAAGAAAAACATACTAAATCTAAGCCGAATTCAACCAAGTAACAATGTTATTTCTACACCCTCAAAAAAAATCGCTTCTCTACCATATGTTCCAAACATATTTTGCAGGAAGCACATATATTATTGGATACTACCGGAATATTAATATGTTTGTTTTATGTGAACATATTATATGTTTGGAAGCATTTTTTTACACCATTTTAAATGCATTTAAAACTTATCGTGTTTATACCCTTCACCACTACTGTGGTACAGGGTATAATAAGTTTGTGCATTTGTATGTAACGCCAAGAAGGTGTAATCATAGACAAACCTTTTATTATACGGCTCGGCTTTGAATTAAATTCTGAGTCGATTTAGCGATGTCCGTCTGTCTGTCTGTCTGTTGATGTATTTTTGTGTGCAAAGTACAGCTCGCAGTTTTAGTCCGATTGTCCTGGTATAGGGCCCTGTTTCGGCTCAAAGACGATACCTATTGATCTTGGAAAAAATCGGTTCTGATTTAGATATAGCTGCCATATATATTTTTCACCGATCTGGTCATAATTGGCGTGTATATCAACCGATCTTCCTCAAATTCCGTACATCCGAATATTTTATGAGTCTCGAAAAACTTGCAAAATATAAGCCAAATCGGTTCAGATTTAGATATAGCTCATATATATAGCTTTCGCCCGATTTACACTCATTTGCCCACAGAGGCCAATTTTTTGCTCCGATTTAGTTGAAATTATGCATAGCGAGTAGAATTAGCATTGTAGCTATGCGTGCCAAATTTGGTTGAAATCGGTTCAGATTTAGATAAAGCTCCCATATATATGTTTTTCTGATTTCGACAAAAATGGTCAAAATACCAACATTTTCCCTGTAAATTCGCCACTGCTTAGTCGATAATTTGTAAAAATGACTCTAATTTTCCTAAACTTCTAATACATATATATATCGAGCGATAAATCATAAATAAACTTTTGCGAAGTTTCCTTAAAATTGCTCAAGATTTAAATGTTTCCCATATTTTATTTTACTATAATTGTGTTCCACCCTAGTGCATTACACGCAGAGAAGGAATATGATCACATCAACCATGTTCCAAGAGCAAAATGTTACTTTTTCACGGAAAACATGTAGCATGTATGTCGAAAGCATGTTCTTTTCTCGGAAATTATGTATCTGATTTCAGAAAGCATGTTATGTTTGACGAGAAAACAATATTTTTGCGACAAAAATGCTACATGGTCGCTGTGAAAAAGTAACATGGTGCTCTTGAAACATGTTTGAGGTGATCATATTCCTTCTCTGGGTGTAGCCAACTTAAATTTTGAGTCTATAGATTTTGTAAAAGTCTATCAAATTCTGTCCAAATCCACTCGATTTGGACAGAATTTGATAGCCCCCAACACATTTGACGGATGTGATATGATATTGAACATTTAGATCTAAAAAGTGTTGCAGGGTATAATATAGTCGGCCCCGCCCGACTTTAGACTTTCCTTACTTGTTTGTACTTAATTTCATTTTTACCTTTAAGGCCGGTATTACGAGGGCGGTTCGGAGACTTCTTAGCCTATCAATGAAAGAGAATAGTTAGTTTTTTTAAATTATTTTTATTTTTCAATACAATACACTTAGTCCAACGCTTTAAAATAGTTTTCCTCAAGGTCTTCAAAGTAGTGGTTTGCATCTTCGTTTGAGGTAAAACGCTTGCCAGCAAGGAATTTTTTTAGATTTGGGAACAAGTAAAAGTCACTGATCTAAATCAGAAGAATAAGGTGGGTGGTCAAGCAACTCGTACTTTAATTCGTTGATTTTAGCCATTGTTAAAACACTCTTGTGCGCTGGTGCGTTGTCTTGATGAAAAATTATTTTTTTGTGTTGTACACAAAAAAATAATACATTTATTTTATGAATAGTGTTCTTAAAAATTTTCCAAACACTGAATTCATAAATTTTATGAAAACGATTCATAATTTTAAAAAATACTGGTTTTGATTGAGTACGGATATTATAAATGAAGTATACATACTTTTCGATACTGAAAAAATATGTACTTTTACATAATAGTCATTAAAACGTCATACATTAAATGTATTTTTTTCCTTTTTTCTTCTGCATTTTATTTGCCCTAATTGCATACATAATAGGTACATTTGTTACAAAAATCCGTTAAAACCCATCAAGCAAGAAAACATAATTTTATATTATTTTAATTTAGTTATAAATATGAACAATTGAAGCGTGGTTAAAGTTGCTTTATTTCATCAACCTTTCCAGTAATAAATAATCTTCCGATCACGACGGCGAATCAAACTGGACTGAACAAACCAAACACAGTAAAGACACGTGTTAACTTTTTTATCTCGTATGTTATTGTATGCTTGGTATTGGTATGCTTGTATTGTATACCTATTAACATTATATTGTGGCTCTCTCACGCTAAGAGAAAACCAGTATTTTGGATATATTATGTAAAGTTTCATGAATTGTATGAAAGAGTCCATGCACATTATTAAAAAGATAATAATTTATAATAACAAATATTTACGCAAAAATATATTACGTAATCGTACATCTATTTTATGAAAGAGTCCACAAATTATTAAAAATGTACCAATTTATGTACAAATTCATATTTTATTTTTTTGTTTGTATGTTAAGCCAGGACGTTTTTCTCGAATTTGTACATTTAATTGATCCAAAAGGTTGCAATAGTACTCTGAATTTATTATTTTACCCTTTTGAGTCAATCAATAAAATACCTTTGAAGTCCAAAAACCGTTGCCATAACCTTACCAGCCGATTGAATTGTGTTTGCTTTCAGTCCATTGTTTGGATTGTTCTTTTGTCTCTGGAGTATAGTGGTGGATCCATGTCTCATCAACAGTTATGAAACGATGCTTAAAATCCATTTTATTTCGCTTAAAACGATCCAAACAAGCTTGAGAAACGTTCATTCTTATGCGTTTTTGATCGACTGTTAACAAATGCGGCACCCATCTTGCAGAAAGCTTTTTCATCTGTAGTTCTTCATGCAAAATTAAATGGACTCGATCATTTGAGATGCCCATGATATTAGCAATTTCATGCACTTTTATTAGTCGATCATTTAATACCATATCATGCACTTTGGCTACAATTTCTGTTGTTGTTACTGTTTTTTGACGTCCACTACGTGGTTCATCTTCAATGCTTGTACGACCACGTTTAAATTCAGCAACCCAATTTTTTACTGTTGCATATGAAGGAGCAATTTCACCTAACACATTCACGATGTCATTATGAATTTCTTGTCACTATAAACCTCTTTTATGCAAATATTTAATGACAGCACGCATTTCTAATTTTTCCATTGTAAAAAAATTGCGGATGCGTCTTTTTTGAACACCTGTTTCTATATGAAGGAGTTGCCAGGTCGAAACAAAATTTAACATGTGTTCATAACAGAGATGCAAGTTTCCAAAACACTTAACTTTTTTTCTGTTTATACCGCGCATTTGTGCTAGGCTAAGAAGTTTCCGAACTGCCCTCGTAAGTTGGCATTGCCGCTATATAATGACCCTGTTTTGCCTTTTACTTCTCTTTAATAATTCATTTTAAAGAAAATAATCTTTTTCAATTGTTTTATCTGCAAAACTCGAACTTAATGCCCGCTTTTATATTTGAAGGTGTCCGTCAACTCATCTTGGACTACTTATTAATAAAGAGGAACTCAACTTTCTTTTTATACATTTTACTGTTTAATTTTTCACTACTTCCTCCTTTTTTCATTTTACTGTCCCAACTCTAAAAAGAGTATAGTGCCCTTTCGTTATTTTTATGAAGATCCCTTTGTAATTTTCCACCGTTTTTTTTTGTTTAATTTCCTTTGCCTGAATATTTTGACTTACTCCTCGTCCGTTCCTATTTCTTTTAACGAACCAAAGTTGTGGCCATAATGCCAAAATGATAAACAAAACACACGTCCACACGTATATAAAATGCTGCTCTCAAGGCGAAAACACATGCTGTCTATTCAAATGTCTATTCTCTTGGTTCCGAATGTCTATTCTTTTTACTCCGAAGACTCATTCTAATATTCAAATTAAATAATATTTAGACTTTAGCATATCAAATTATCATAAAAGATTTCCGAAACAACATAAATACAAGCGGATTCACAGAAATTGCTCTCTTTTCATTCTCTCGCTGTGTTATGTTGATATCTTTCGTCAACCCTCCCGGTTTCCATCTCTATTTCTTTCTCTCTCTCTGTCGCTCTCTGAATAAAATATCACAACATATATATGTTTACTCGAAATTTGTAAATTTATATATGTTTACATTCACACATATTATTTTTATGAAACATTCATGCCCCAAACATAATATATTCTAACAAATTAACATATGTGTCCCAAACATTTTGTGTTAGTTTAGGAACATTACATGTTTGCACTTAAATATATTGTGTTTAAAAATTGTGCCTGAAACACATTTTGTTTATATCGGAACATGAAAAACATATTTTTCTAACAGTGTACCCCCTGTGCAAAATTTCACGTAAATTGGATTACAACTTTGACTTCTGGGGTCATATGAGTGAAAATCGGGGGAAAGATATATATGGGAGCTTGTCATTGAGCTTAACATGGAATCGGGCAGCACTGAGTGATAAGAGCTTCTCTCTTATCACTCAGTGGTATCACAATGGACTGAATAGTGTAAGTGAGCCTGATACATCGGGCTGCCACCTAACCTAACCTAACCATGGGAACTATATATAAATATGAACCGATTTCAACCAAATTTGGCATACACCCTCAAAAAAAAATCGCTTCTGTAACATATACCCCAAACATATTTTGCTTCAAGCATGTATATTTTCAAGCATGTATGTTTCACCTCAGGCATACACTGGTAGAAAAAAATTTAATGAAATTTTCTTTGTATGGATATATTTTTAAGGCATCAATTGGTTACTTCCATTATTTTACTTGCAGCATACTCTCTAGGTCTCTCTTTCTAAATACATATATGTTTATATGCTATTTCTAAATTAATATATGTTTGCATCTAAGCATATTATATTTAAAACATTTCATGTCCCAAGCAAAATATGGTCTAACATATTAACATATATGTCCCAAACATGTTATGCTAATTTATGAACATTATATGCTTGCACTTAAAAATATTGTGTTAACAAATTTGAGTTCCAAACATATAATTTTTACACCCAAGCAAGGGAGCCACCGTGGTGCAATGGTTAGCATGCCCGCCTTGCATACACAAGGTCGTGGGTTCGATTCCTGCTACGACCGAACACCAAAAAGTTTTTCAGCGGTGGATTATCCCACCTCAGTAATACTGGTGACATTTCTGAGGGTTTCAAAGCTTCTCTAAGTGGTTTCACTGGAATGTGGAACGCCGTTCGGACTCGGCTATAAAAAGGAGGTCCCTTGTCATTGAGCTTAACATGGAATCGGGCAGCACTCAGTGATAAGAGAGAAGTTCACCACTGTGGTATCACAATGGACTGAATAGTCTAAGTGAGCCTGATACATCGGGCTGCCACATAACCTAACCTAACCTAACCTACACCCAAGCATATGAAAACAAGTAAGGAAAGTCTAAAGTCGGGCGGGGCCGACTATATTATACCCTGTACCACTTTGTAGATCTAAATTTTCGATACCATATCACATCCGTCAAATGTGTTGGGGGCTATATATAAAGGTTTGTCCCAAATACATATATTTAAATATCACCCGATCTGGACAGAATTTGATAGACTTCTACAAAATCTATAGACTCAAAATTTAAGTCGGCTAATGCACTAGGGTGGAACACAATGTTAGTAAAAAACCAGTAAGGAAAGTCTAAAGTCGGGCGGGCCGACTATATTATACGCTGCACCACTTTGTAGATCTAAATTTTCGATACCATATCACATCCGTTAAATGTGTTGTGGGCTATCCCCCAAATACATAAATTTGAATATCACTCGAACTAGGCAGAATTTGACTTCTACAAAATCTATAGACTCAAAATTTAAGTCGGCTAATGGTGGAACACAATGTTAGTAAAAAACAAGTATATACGGCCGTAAGTTCGGCCAGGCCGAAGCTTATGTACCCTCCATCATGGATTGCGTAGAAACTTCTTCTAAACACTGCCATCCACAATCGAATTACTTAAGTTGCGGTAACGCTTGCCGATGGCAAGGTATCTTAAAACCTCCTAACACCATCTTCTAAAGAAAGAAAATTTTGACAAAAATGTCTACAGAAATAAAATTTTAACAAAATTTTCTCTAGAAATAAAATTTTGACAAAATTTTCTATAGAAATAAAATTTTGGAAGATTATTTTTGGCTCTAGGGCAACCATGATTATGGATCGACATGGACCAATTTTTGTGTGATTGGACCAATTTTGGTATGGTTGTTAGCGACCATATACTAACACCACGTTCCTAATTTGAACCGGATCGGATGAATTTTGCTCCTCCAAGAGGCTCCGGAGGTCAAATCTGGAGAACGTTTTATATGGGGGCTATATATAATTATGGACCGATATGGACCAATTTTTGCACGGTTGCTAGAGACCATATACCAATACCATGTACCAAATTTCAGCCGGATCGGATGAAATTTGCTTCTCTTAGAGGCTCCGCAACACAAATCTGGGGATCGGTTTATATGTGCGCTATATATAATTATGGACCGATGTGGACCAATTTTTGCACGGTTGCTAGAGACCATATACCAATACCATGTACCAAATTTCAGCCGGATCGGATGCAATTTTCTTCTCTTTGAGGCTTCGCAAGCCAAATCTGGAGATCGGTTTATATGGGGGCTATATATAATTATGGACCGATGTGGACCAATTTTTGCATGATTGTTAGAGACCATATACCAACACCATGTACCAAATTTCAGCCGGATCGGGTGAAATATGCTTCTCTTAGAGGCTCCACAAGCCAAATCTGGGGATCGGTTTATATGGGGGCTATATATAATTAAGGACCGATATGGACAGATTTTTGCATGGTTGTTAGAGACCATATACCAACACCATGTACCAAATTTCAGCCGGGTCGGATGAAATATGCTTCTCTTAGAGGCTCCACAAACCAAATCTGGGGATCGGTTTATATGGGGGCTATATATAATTATGGACCGATGTCGACCAATTTTTTCATGATTGTTAGAGACCATATACCAACACCATGTACCAAATTTCAGCCGGGTCGGATTAAATATGCTTCTCTTAGAGACTCCACAAGCCAAATCTGGGGATCGGTTTATATGGGGGCTATATATAGTAATGAACCGATATGGACCAATTTTTGCATGGTTGTTAGAGACCATATACCAACACCATGTACCAAATTTCAGCCGATCCGGTCGATAGCTTGTTTCGTTCGGAAGTTAGCGTGATTTCAACAGACGGACGGACGGACGGACTGACGGACGGATCGACTCAGAATTTCACCACGACCCAGAATATATATACTTTATGGGGTCTTAGAGCAATATTTCGATGTGTTACAAACGGAATGACAAAGTTAATATACCCCCATCCTATGATGGAGGGTATAAAAAATATGGGAAACATTGAAATCTGAAGCAATTTTAAGGAAACTTCGCAAAAGTTTATTTATGATTTATCGCTCGATATATATGTATTAGAAGTTTAGGAAAATTTGAGTAATTTTTACAACTTTTCGACTAAGCAGTGGCGATTTTACAAGGAAAATGTTGGTATTTTGACAATTTTTGTCCAAATCAGAAAAACATATATATGGGAGCTATATCCAAATCTGAACCGATTTCAACCTAATTTGGCACACATAGCAACAATGCTAATTCTACTCCCTGTGCACAATTTCAACTAAATCGGAGCAAAATATTAGCCTCTGTGGTCATATGAGTGTAAATCGGGGGAAAGCTATATATGGGAGATATATCTAAATCTGAACCGATTTCAACCAAATTTGGCACGCATAGCTACAATGCTAATTCTACTCCCTGTGCAAAATTTCAATTAAATCGGAGTAAAAGATTGGCCACTGTGGTCATATGAGTGTAAATCGGGCGAAAGCTATATATGGGAGATATATCTAAATCTGAACCGATTTCAACCAAATTTGGCACGCATAGCTACAATGCTAATTCTACTCCCTGTGCAAAATTTCAATTAAATCGGAGTAAAAGATTGGCCACTGTGGTCATATGAGTGTAAATCGGGCGAAAGCTATATTTGGGAGCTATATCTAAATCTGAACCGATTTCAACCAAATTTGGCACGCATAGCTACAATGCTAATTCTACTCCCTGTGCAAAATTTCAATTAAATCGGAGTAAAAGATTGGCCTCTGTGGGCAAATGAGTGTAAATCGGGCGAAAGCTATATATGGGAGATATATCTAAATCTGAACCGATTTCAGCCAAATTTGGCACGTACAGCTACAATGCTAATTCTACTCCCCGTTCAAAATTTCAACTAAATCGGAGTTAAAAATTGGCCTCTGTGGTCATATGAGTGTAAATCGGGCGAAAGCTATATATGGGAGCTATATCTAAATCTGAACCGATTTCAACCAAATTTGGCACGCATAGCTACAATGCTAATTATACTCCCTGTGCAAAATTTCAACTAAATCGGAGCAAACAATTGGCCTCTGTGGTCATTTGAGTGTAAATCGGGCGAAAGCTATATATGGGAGCTATATCTAAATCTGAACCGATTTCAACCAAATTTGACACGCATAGCTACAATGCTAATTCTACTCCCTGTGCAAAATTTCAACTAAATCGGAGCAAAAAATTGGCCTCTGTGGGCAAATGAGTGTAAATCGGGCGAAAGCTATATATGGGAGCTATATCTAAATCTGAACCGATTTGGCTGTTATTTTGCAAGTTTTTCGAGACTAATAAAATATTTGGATGTACGGAATTTGAGGAAGATCGGTTGATATACACGCCAATTATGACCAGATCGGTGAAAAATATATATGGCAGCTATATCTAAATCTGAACCGATCATAGGTTCAGAAATGAGTGTAAATCGGGCGAAAGCTATATATGGGAGCTATATCTAAATCTGAACCGGTTTCAATCAAATTTGGCACACATAGCTACAATGCTAATTCTACTCCCTGTGCAAAATTTCAATTAAATCGGAGTTAAAAATTGGCCTCTGTGGTCATATGAGTGTAAATCGGGCAAAAGCTATATATGGGAGCTATATCTAAATCTGAACCGAATTCAACCAAAGTTGGCACGCATAACTACAATGCTAATTCTACTCCCTATGCAAAATGTCAATTAAATCGGAGTAAAAGATTGACCACTGTGGTCATATGAGTGTAAATCGGGCGAACGATATATATGGGAGTTATATCTAAATCTGATAAATATAAAATTTGTAGTCACACTACTAATTGTACTCCTAGTGCAAAAATTCAACCAAATTGGGGTAAAACTCTGGCTTCAGGGACCGTATTAGTCCATATTGGGCGAAAGATATATGGGAGCTATATCTAAATCTGAACCGATTTCAATAAAATTTGGCACACTTGACTATAGTACTAATTGTTATTTTTGTGCAAAATTGTAAGCAAATTAGGGTAAAACTCTGGCTTCTGGAGCCATATTCTGAGCCAAAACACATACATGTGCCAAATTTGAAGTCGATTGGACTAAAACTGCGACCTAGACTTGGATTACAAAAATGTGTTCACGGACAGACCGACATGGCTACATCGACAAATTAAGGCAAATTTCTGGCTTCTGGGGTCATATGAGTGCATATCGGGCGAAAGATATATATGGGAGCTATATCTAAATCTGATGGGAGCTATATCTAATAGATGTTTGCATCTACACTGAAAAAAAGCATACTCGGTTCCAAAGATTTTGTCTCTACTTTAAAAAATTTGGTATTGATTCCGAGCCAAAGAAGCGGAGAATACAAGTAAGGATACTTTTAAGACACAATTCTCTTTTAAATTTAGGTTTTGTGTACTTGCATCCAGGAAGCTAATTTAAATTTTACGCTTTCTCAGCTTTTTTCTTCATATGCTATCAAAGTCCTTTAAAAACGAGTTAGCGGCAACTTTATTTTCCAAATTAAGACTCGACTTCCAGTAGAAATTATGCTATGTTTGAAGTAAAAAACTTCTTTAAAATAAAGTTTTGAAAAACATGTCCTATATTTGAACGATTTTTTATTTTGTAGTCAAGATGCAAAAAGACAACAAATTTAAAGACAATTTCATTAAATTTAAAGAATTTTTCTGAATTATTAAAGTCAAGTTGACCTTAGCCTATAAATTTTTTCTTTCATGTTAAGATACCCATTTTTAAGTCAAATCACTTAATTATAAGGACAATGCGACTTCATTGAAAAGTTTATCGACTTTTGGAGAAGGAAAATAACTTTATTTTAGAGAAATGCGTCTTCTATGCTAAGCAAAATTTGTATTCGTATTTTAAAGACATGAAATCTTTGACCTCACGACAATATTTTTTTCAGTGTAAGCATATTATATTTACAAACATTTTATGCCCCAAGCAAAATATGTTCTAACATATTAACATATATGTCCCAAACATGTTATGCTAGTTTATAACATTATATGTTTGCACTTAAAAGTATTGTGTTAAAAAATTTGAGTTCCACACATATAATTTTTACACCCAAGCATATGAAAAACAGTCTTTTTCGTCCGTGTAGTTACAATATAAATTTTACTCGCTGTGCAAAATGTAAAGCAAATTAAGGCAAAATTCTGGCTTCTGGGGTCATATGAGTGCATATCGGGCGAAAGATATATATAGGAGCTATATCTAAATATGAACCGATTTCAACGAAAAACAATAGGGTTCTATTCTGACCAAAAATACATACTTGTGCCAAATTTGAAGTCGATTGGACTACAATTGCGACCTAAACTTTGATTACAAAAATCTGTTCACAGACAGACCGACATGGCTAGATCGACTCAGGGGCCGGCCCTGAGCAATATTGCCAAAGACAATATGTGTCTATCTCATCTCCTTCTGGGTGTTGCAAACATATGCACTAACTTATAATACCCTGTCCCACAGTGTGGCGCAGATGTTATTTTTTTACCGTTTTGCATATTATATATTTTTCGGAGGAATCGGTGACCTTGTGCATTTAGGGGTTAAGAGAAGGTCAAAATTTTTGGATCCAAGTAACAATGCATTTAGAATGGAGGTTGTCATAGGGCGGAAGTCTTCTTATTAAGCATCCGCTGCATTGATTTCTCATTAATTCTTCAGATGTGAGGATATTTCAATATTACGGATTTCATTTGAGATTTTCTCAAATAAGATTTTTTTTGTCTTGAGCCCAACTATCTTGCGTTGACGAAAAGTTTCGATTGTGACTGTTGTAAGCTGTATATGGCTATGTATTCTCTCATCGGAGCTATGGCGACCTGCTATGGATATACACGCATACGTACCTGGTTAAGTTGGCGTGGATGTACCGTGTGTCTCTGCATGGGAAGTGCTGTGAAATGGTCAGAGTGGCAAACGGGTTTTCGATTTTTATGGAGATGAAGTCGTTGCTGTGTTGACAATTTGCTAATTTGCTTGTAAATTATGGCTGAACATTCAAGTAAATAAATAATAATTAATTTCAGTTTATTGAGTTTTTCGAGTCTATTAAAAAGTGCCACATTTCATTTAATCACACCCAATCGATAAGCATATTTCGATCGATGAACCCATTACACACTTTGCAAACCCCAGATTGATAAAGAGCCACATCACAAAAATCACTGGGGCCCCTTGTCGGCATATGAAGTTTCAATGAGGGAACTAGCTGGCACGTAGCATTGGTGCTATTTGATAATGAGTCAGATAGTCAGAAATGTGTGCTTTTCTGAGAGATTGTACTCTTAGCCTATATCCGAAATCAATTATGTACAGGGCTGCCAATAAAATTTCATTTTAAAAATCGGCAAAAAATCTGCAATGTTAATAATATTAAAACCAAACTAATTTTTTGGTTAAAAACAAAAATATTGATTTCATGTAAAGAGCAGAAAATTAACACAACTATGCATTTTAACAAAATAATCATAATGAATTCAGTCTTGTATAAAAATTAAAATAAAACATAAAATGTTTATGCAATGCTATGCAATTCAAAAAATAATTACAAATTATTTTTTTAATATATAGTTTTACTTCAATAAGTTTTTTATTTAAAAATAAAAATAAAGATCATTAATATTTACATATGTGTTGCCCGATTTTCCAAAATTTGACAGTTTGCAAACATTTTATTAAAAATAAAATTTTTAAAAATTTTCTTACAAATACAATTTTGCACAAATTTCCATAGAAATACATTTTTGCAAGAATTTACAATAGAAAAAATTGCCAAAAATATTCTATAGAAATAAATTTTTGCAAGAATATTCTATAGAAATAAAAATGTGCAAAAATTTTCTACAGATATAGAGGCTTGAGAAAGTTTTCTATAGAACTAAAAATTTTACAAAATTCTCTATAGAAATAAAATGTTGACAAAATTTTTTATAGAAATACCATTGTGTCAAAATGTTCTATAGAAATATAATTTTGACAAAATTTTCTATAGAAATAAAATTTTGACAAAATTTTCCATAGAAATAAAATTTTGACAAAATTTTCCATAGAAATAAAACTTTTACAAAATTTTCTATAAAAATAAAATTTTGACAAAATTTTCGATGGAAATAAAAATTTGCCGAAATTTTCTATAGAAATAAAATTTTAACAAAATTTTTTATAAATTCCATAAAAATATTTCTTTCTAATAAAACAAAATTTTTATATATACTAACCACAAAAATTTGATCAACAACCCAGCAAAAAAGCGTCGCCAAAAAAGTAATGAAAATGTTATTTTTGGATCCGAAATGGTGCAAAATTGACGCAGAAGCGATGAATTTAACATGGGCTTGTCATAGGACGGAAGTCCTTCATTTCAACAGTCGTTGCACTGAATTTGCATCACTTCTTTAGGTGTGATCCGAATTCAATGTTTTGGATGTAAATTAAAAAATTCTGTGATATTTTGTCAAGTAAATAATTATTATATTTTTTATAATTTTTAATGGACTCTAACGCTGGTCGGAAATTTAAATGATTTGTACCATATTATGAATTTTTACTCTTTTTTTAACCTATTTGAAACAAAAAAAGTTAAAATTACCCATTAAAAGTATGAAAATACCAAGATATAAAAAATTGAATTAAAAGAACTTCCTGGTTAGTTAAAATAAAGAACATCCTTGGGAGTGCATCTTCTGGAAGTGCTTTTAAAGTTGTGCCTGTGGAAGAACTTCCATATTTTTTTGCTGGGAACTTCAAGATATTTTTGTAATTTGGTCGATTTTTTATTTGGTGGATTAGTTTTGGCACGAGTGGCAACCGTGATACTAATACTGTAGATGTAAAGTGAGGTATAGCTCCTACATGTATGAAATCTCTAGCAAAAATTTGCAATTTCTCTATCTGACTATTGTCAAATGTATTCTCTCTTTTGGTGGCTCTAAATGTGTAAACGAACTGCTTCTAGTCCAAATTGTTGTTTTTGGGGCAAAAATTGGAAAATCGGCATTTGCTATTTTTTGAGTAAAAAATCGTGAAAATGCCGATAAAATGGAAAAATTGGCAGCCCTGATTATGTATATGGTCCCTCAGTTTGGAGAAAATATTTTAAGAATGCCACTATGATGGTAATGAGGAATTTTATCACGCAATTGTCGTCCACTGAGCTACAGGCACTTAGATATTGGTAAACAATACGTAAGCCTAAGAACAATTTCTTTATTGTCCTTCATGGTTTTCCGTTTCCCAGAATACCCCAAGAAATGTGCAATATTTAAGGAATCTCGGACAGGAAATAAGAAATGCTACTATGACATTTTCTTGTATTACAGTCAAACGCGGTTAAAACGAACTCACAGAGAAGGGAATTTTCTATTCGTAGTCTTTAGTTTGTTATAACTGTAACAAATTGGATCAGCGGACTAAAGATATGATGTATGTTCCGATATTCGGAACGGCAAATCACAAAATTTTTGTTTGACTATATTTTCTTAACCTTAAAACATACAAATTTAAGTTTTGGCAACATAGTTCTCTTTCATAAGAAGTTCAAATACAAATTGAATTTAAGTCTAAAATTATCAATTTTTTTTTAAATAAGAAAACTAAATTAAGTATATAAAGCTAAGCATTGACATCTGGAAATCTGGGACGCAAAGTTGTTAATGTAGAAAAAGTAGCAAACGTCGCAAAATAAAAATACTTCAGTCCCTTCAGCTAGGCAGCGAATGATATCCATGATGATGATATGTGCGAAGAAGTTTCAATTCTCAGGAATGTTCATAAAATTATAAACGATCGTAAAAAAATTGAGAATAGAGTTATTTCAATTGGAAACTCCAAGCTAAAATTACTATGAACTACTCGATGGTACAGTAATACTCGCTCATAGTTACCCTTTCACAAATTTCTACAGAAACTGGAAGGAAGGAAAACTACACCCAGAAAAAAGTGCCTTCGAAACTAAAGGAAGAATTTTTCATCAATATAGTTTATCCATTTTATTTCCATTAAGGTAAATTTTTGTGAGAAATAATAAAATTTATTCGTTTCAGTAAAAAAAATCCTAAACTGTAAGCAGTTAGGAATAGTTCATTAACTAGAATAACGCATGGAATTTTACTCATACTGTTTTCTTCGCTGGGTATAAGAATTTACTACTGAACAAGAAAATTTTATTCACCGATAACAAAGCATTCGTAAAAATAAACAAAACCCGAACTAAAACCAAGTTTCCTCAAAATTAGTAAAATTTCTTATAAAATGATAATTGCGACTTCCTTTATAATAGAAAGTTTTTCATACATACGAACAACACTTGGCATAGAAAAATATTTTAGTTCATACGTACTAAGAAGTATGGAATCCTTTCAAAACTTAAGAAAACACACTTGTTAGAATATAGGAAATTTTCCTATATTTCTATTATCTACCTGTAATCGATACCTGTCATCGTAATCGATGTGTTTGCGCGTGGGTGTAATCGATATGTTTGCGCGTGGAATGTTTTTTTAGTTGAAATCGCGTTGTTGTGGTATACGGAAAGATTGTTAAAAAATAATATTGTAAAATAATACACCCAGAAAAAAGTGCCTTCGAAACTAAAGGAAAAAATTTTCATCAATATAGTTTATCCATTTTATTTCCATTAAGGTAAATTTTTGTGAAAAATAATAAAATTTACTCGTTTCAGTAAAAAAATCCTAAACTGTAAGCAGTTAGGAATAGTTCATTAACTAGAATAAGGCATGGAATTTTACTCATACTATTTTCTTCGCTGGGTATAAGAATTTACTACTGAAAAAGAAAATTTTATTCACCTATAACAAAGCATTCGTAAAAATAAACAAAAACCGAACTAAAACCAAGTTTCTTCAAAATTAGTAAAATTTCTTATAAAATGATAATTGCGACTTCCTTTATAATAGAAAGTTTTTCATACATACGAACAACACTTGGCATAGAAAAATATTTTAGTTCATTCGTACTAAGAAGTATGCAATCCTTTCAAAACTTAAGGAAACACACTTGTTAGAATATAGGAAATTTTCCTAAATTTCTATTGTCTACCTGTAATCGATACCTGTCATCGTAATCGATGTGTTTGCGCGTGGGTGTAATCGATATATTTGCGCGTCGGTTGTTTTTTTAGTTGGAATCGCGTTGTTTTGGTATACGGAGAGATTGTTAAAAAATAATATGGTAAAATAATATAATAAATAACAAATAAAATATATAAAATATTTGTTATTTTAAATTAGTGAGAAAAATTTTCGTTTTTTTTTTTAAATAAATCTATCAATGTTCGTGATAGTGTATAAAGAAAGAAAACACCAGCAGAATAACAACCCTTTCATTTGTCTTCATTTTGGAATCTTCAATTATCAGGTAATATTCAGTGACGCTAACCTTTTGCAACAAAAATGTTTTATGATTTTTTATATTTGTAGGTATTGAAATTGTAAAAGGAGGACAAAATCATTAGGCAGCAACTTATTAAAAGTGAAAAGTACAAGAAAAAGAAAAAGTGCGTTTTACAGTTGATAATATCACACGGAAATTGGAAATAGTGGAATAATAAACTAATATTTCAAAGAGATTCGATGCTGTTGATTCTTAATAAATATATTCAATATATTAATAAAACATGTCTTTTATTGAAGATAAAATTGCTTATAGAAATAAATAAAATTGTATTTAAAAACGAAGGTAAGCAGTTCTAATTATGAAGTAAAAGTTTTACCACAAATGTGTAAGATTTGTCGAAATGAATGAAAAAATTTCAATAAAATCATTCCATATATGAATTCAAATTAGTTAAATTTTCCATTCTGTAGTATAGTGGTATATAAATATAGGAAAATGTTAACTAATATATGGAATGCATTATTCCTAATTTCTACGAAAATCACATCGTTCAAACAAATAAAAATGTCTTTGGCGCTATACGAAGTTCAACTTTCTTCACAATGAGTTCATTTTAACTTAAAGAAGGGGTCACTTTTTTCTGGGTGTATAATAAATAACAAATAAAATATATAAAATATTTATTATTTTAAATTAGTGAGAAAAATTTTCGTTTTTTGAAAATAAATCTATCAATGTTCGTGATGGTATATAAAGAAAGAAAACACCAGCAGAATAACAACCCTTTCATTTGTCTTCATTTTGGAATCTTCAATTATCAGGTAATATTCAGTGACGCTAACATTGTGTAACAAAAATGGTTTATGATTTTTTATATTTGTAGATATTGAAATTGTAAAAGGAGGACAAAATCATGAGGCAGCAACTTATTAAAAGTGAAAAGTACAAGAAGAAGAAAAAGTGCGTTTTACAGTTGATAATATCACATGGAAATTGGAAATAGTGGAATAATAAACTAATATTTCAAGGACAGTCGATGCTGTTGATTCTTAATAAATATATTAATAAAATATGTCTTTTATTGAAGATAAAATTGCTTATATAAAAAAATAAAATTGTATTTAAAAACGAAGGTAAGCAGTTCTAATTATGAAGTAAAAGTTTTACCACAAATATGTAAGATTTGTCGAAATGAATGAAAAAATTTCAATAAAATCATTCCATATATGAATTCAAATCAGTTAAATTTTTTTCATTCTGTAGTATAGTGGTACATAAATATAGGAAAATGTTAACTAATATATGGAATGCATTCTACCTAATTTCAACGAAAATCACATCGTTAAAACAAATAAAAATGTCTTTGGCGCTATACGAAGTTCAACTTTCTTCACAATGAGTTCATTTTAACTTAAAGAAGGGGTCACTTTTTTCTGGGTGTACTTATATCTTGCATAAGCAAATTGCTGTTTGGAGAGAATTTTATAAAATCACTTTTTAGCTTATTAGAGCCAATTTCCATACTAATTAAAAATTTTCAAAATTGTAGCTAGTCATTCGCTGATGCATCTAAAGTTTGGATCACGAAAATAAAGAATTTTTGATGTTGCGAATGAGAGATGTAAATCTAGTAGAGTTTTGAATAAATACAATAAAAAAGCATTTTTGCATACCTTTCATCGTAGAGCCTAACTTTTGTTAAATTAAAAAATATTCACAATTTCTGTAATTCTAAATTTTCTACACTACGTTTACGACTTTTGCGACATATGTACGTATTATACCGTCGTAAACGTGTGTCGCAAAAGTCACAGTTTCCGACAAGCCAAACCCTGATCTGGAATCATGTGGAAGGTCATATCTTTATACGTTGTTTTACACTTACGGCGATTTCGATTGGAATAAAAGGTGCACTATTCTCTAAATTGATTATAAAATATGAAGGACACTATCATATGTTAGCTTTGGGTCCTGAATCCCTCACAATATTATGAATTTGAATGACACTATCATTTGGACGAACATACAATGAAGGAAACACCAAGGCAATTTTTTTTTTTTTTGCGAAACGAAATCGACCTTAGACAAACAGTTTAAGATTCGCCTAGAACTTGGACAAAAATATGTCTTATAGATTTCGAGTTCATATGTACAAATTTTAAATTTCACTCAAAAAAAAGTGAACTCTCTATTTCACTAAAGCCATATTAACTTTATATTAGTTCATAGAATCATTATGTTTGGAAAAAGTTTATTTTAGTCAAATAATTGTTTGCGTATGTTAGTTAAATGAACTAAAAAACGGGAAAAAGTTATACAAAAATAAAGCATAAAGATTTCCTAATTTCGTATTTCTTACAAAATAGTTCATTATTTCTTTAAATTTGTAAATTTTACCAAAAATGTGTCCATCATGAACTTCGTATGTCACTAAAGACATTCTTGCAATTTTGAACTCCAAGATTTCTCTTAAAACTACAAAATTTTCTTTAACTACTGAAAAAATTTAGTTATGTCTAATAAATTTTCTTGAATTTGTCGAAAAATATTTACTTATTTTTGCCATATCGGAGTGATGCCAGCGCTTGTAATACCGTTTAGTTAAAATTTTCTAAAAAAGTTCCAAATTTTCTAAAATTAATCGAAAGTTATCTTTCCTGGTGGGTTCACTGTTTTTTCAGTGTTGACTTCGAGAACCGTATCTCCTTGAGGGACTATGTTTCGTCAACTCTAATATATTTATATTAAATTCCTGACATTAACCGGCTTGCCACTACTTCGTATACGGAGTTGAATTTTATAGCTTCAGATGTACATAATTGAGTTGGCCCATACACTCAAAAAAAAAAGGGAACCCACCACGAAAGAAATTGTAGTTTAAACGCCAATATCACAAAAATGTTGTAAATAAATATTTTTCGACATTTCTCACTTATTAAAGAAAATTTCGTAGTTGTAAGGAAAAAAGTGGATGGGAAAGGAAACTTTCCCATTTCTAAATTACAATAAAACAAAATTGGCTTTCGTTACTGGACAGGCCGCACATTAACCGATTTTCCATTATATCTCATACGGATCGCAAATGGTTATAAAACAAAGTTTGCCCCGTTCCAAAGAGTTTGTCTTCATCAGGGCGGTGGAGCCGGAGTCTTGGAGTCGGAGTCTGAAGATTTTGCTGGAGTCGGAGTTGTAAAAATTTTGCTCGACTCCGACTCCGGGTAAACCAAATTTTCTAAAACATTTCACATTTTTGTAACTAAGCAAGATTTTACGCAAATTACTTTCCATTGCGTTATTCATTCGATCAATGTACAGCATGATTGTAAATGAAAATCAACTTCCAATTACGGCAATCTTTCTATGTTTCCTAGAATGTTAGAGTAGCAGATGGGCTGGATCGATCCATTTTAATGCCCATATCAATTTAGTTGAAATATTTCGAATAATCGAAATTATTATTTTTTAAATTTTATTTTAAGGCCATATATATATGTGGAATATTGACAGAAAATTTTTTCAAAGTTGTTTTTTATAAAAAATTTTGTCAAAATGTTATTTCTATCAAAAGTTTTGTCAAAATTTTATTTCTATAGAAAATTTTGTCAAAATTTTATTTCTATAAAAAATTTATTCAAAATTTTATTACTATAGAAATATTTTTTTTATAGAAAATATAGTCAAAATTTTATTTCTATAGAAAATTGAGTCAAAATTTTGTTTCTATAGAATATTTTGCAAAATTTTATTTCTATAGAAAATTTTGCAAAATTTTGTTCATTACAAAAAAATTTTTTTAAAATTTTATTTCTATTGATAATTTTATTTCTATAAAAATTTAAGTCAAAATTTTATTTCTATAGAAAATTTTGCCACAATTTTATAGTAATAGATTTTTATATTAGAAAATTTGGTCAAAATTTTATTTCTATAGAAAATTTTGTCAAAATTTTATTTCTATAGAAAATTTAGTCAAAATTTTGGTTCTGTAGAATATTTTTATTGATAAAATTGTATTTTTATTGATAATTTTTTTATTTTATTTCTATAAGAAAAAATTGTCAAATTTTATTTCTATAGCAAATTTTCTCAAAAAATTTTTTTTCTTACTGATGCTCACTGATACTCACTGCTATAAAAAATGTATTCAAAATTTTATTACTATAGAAATATTTTTTTCTATATAAAATTTAGTCAAAATTTTATTTCTATAGAAAATTTAGTCAAAATTTTGTTTCTAAAGAATATTTTGCAAAATTTTATTTCTATAGAAAATTTTGCAAAATTTTGTTTGCTACACAATTTTTTTATATTGTATTTCTATTGATAATTTTTTCAAACTTTTATTTCTATAAAAAATTTTGCCAAATTTTATTTCTATAAAAATTTTATTCAAAATTTTATTTCTATATATTTGGTCAAAATTTGGTTTCTATATAAAATTTTGCCAAAATTTTATTTCTATAGAAAATTTAGTCAAAATTTAGTTTCTGTAGAAAATTTTGCAAAATTTTATTTCTATATAAAATTTTGCAAAAATTTTTCCAAAATTGTATGCTCACTGATACTCACTGTTAAGTCGAAAACTTGTAGAAATGACTCAAATTTTGAAATTTTTCAATGAATGAATCATAAATGCATTTTTGCGAAATTGTCTAAACAATTATAAATTTTTGCCAAATATTGCCCGAGATTTTGTAGAAGTCTGATTTGAGTTTTTATCAAAATGTAGATCTAAATACAAAGTTGTGCAGAGTATATTATAATCGGCCCGCCCGACTATAGACTTTCCTTGCATTTTTATTTTTTTTTGTTAAAATTGTGTTACGTCCCATAACGTTAGATTTAAATTTCAAGTACATAGATTTTGTAGAAGCATATACAATTTTGTCTAAATCGATTCAGATTCAAATTCATGCATATGGGAATATAAACCTTTATATAGCTCGCAACAAATTTAAAGGATTGGAGATAGTATCAATAGTTTTGGTCCACAAATACATATACTGTTGGTATCTTCTCATATTATGATGGGTATTTATATCATTATTTTATTTATTAAACATTGCCCTAAATTTGAAATATAGAGTTTAATTGGCATCTAATGTGAAATTAAGACCTTTTTTTGCACACATAAATAAATACGATACTTTATATCGATCCACTTACGGTACCCCAATAGAACTACAAATTAGTGGTATTAAAATGAGATTTAGTTATATTACCCGGAGTCGACTCCGGAGTCGGAGTCGAGCTGATGAAAAATGCTGGAGTCTGAGTCGGAGTCGAGCAAAATTGGCTCGACTCCACAGCCCTGGTCTTCACACTAATGATTTTTGTGAATTGAAGTAGGGAGACAGAGAAGACACATTTTTTTTTTAAATTTGAGTTCTGAATTCTTAATGCCGGGACACAAATTTGAATTTATTATTTATACTAGCCATTAGAGAGGAGGCGAATTGGCTGAGAAGTAATGTTCCAACAAATGTTGTCATTAATATATACTCAGACAGTCAACCTGCAATAAAATCCTTGGATTCTGTGTTCCTTAACTCGAAAACGGCCATAGACTATCGCAAATCTCTCAACGAGATGACTGAGCAGTACAATATTCACCTAATATGGGTGCCTGGCCATAGGAACATACCGGGGAACTGCGAAGCGGATGAGTTAGCAAGGCTAGGAACTACCTTACATATTCCAGGGGAACTAGAATCTGTTGGTATGCCTCTGGCTACCTGCAAGCTCGTACTGCGTGAGAAGGGTGTTATGATCAAAGACAATATACGTAGGAAGATGGGAAATTGGCATGCGTCACACCAAATGTTGCATTGGAGGTGTTAGTTCCATACATGTTTGTAATTTTTTTATTTTGTAAATGAAAAACTTAATTTTCTTAATGAAACAATGTTAAATTTTAGGCAACAACAAATAAATACATCTTCCCTTTTATGGAAATTTATTTCCTGTACCTAATTTCTTTTTATTTGCATTTTAATGCTATGTCAATATTTGTCGTATAGGCGTTTGGTTCGATAAACGAAAAGTATGGACCTAACACCGTAAATGGTTTGATGTGCTCAGTAGCCTATTTCCCATCTTCCTACGTGTATTATCTTTGGTTATGGTGGCTAATGTTCGATGGGAGAATTGCAAGGGTTGTAACGACACCAAGCAAATATGGCCCCATTTAAACTTAAACTGCACACTAGATATGCTAGTGTTCTCAAGACGTCAGACATCACTCCTGATATCCGCTATAACGGGTCGCTGCCTGATAGGCGATTTTGCAAACACTATTGGCGCGAAGCCAACAGTGTCATGATGCGGAGGAAAAGGAATCAATAAAACACCTCTTGTGTGAGTGTCCTGCATTTTGTGTAAGGCGTAAGCAAATTTTAGGGGTATATAGCTTCAGATTACTGGCGGACCTGGAAAACGTTAACTTAAGCAGTTTGCTAATGTTTTTTGGAACACTCTGGTTGGTTCAACAGAAGGAAACAATCGAGAAGGTTCAGCGGTTAGAACTAGAAGTGCCCATATGTAATAGGTACTTTTGGTAATGTGGTATCGCAATGGACTGAATAGTCTGCCTGATGGGCGATTTTGCAAAACCTATTGGCGCGAAGCATAATGACTACTGTATGAGCTGTCATGATGCGGAGGAAATGGAATCAATTAAACACCTCTTGTGTGAGTGTCCCGCTTTTGTGTAAGGCGTAAGCGAATTTTAGGGCATATAGCTTTAGATTACTGGCGGAAAATGGTAACTTAAGCAGTATGCTAATATTTTTGGAACAATCTGTTTGGTTCAACAGAAAAAAATAATCGAGAAGGTTCACCGGTTAAAACAAGAAGTGCCCATATGTAATAGGTGCTTTTAGTTAATGTGGTATTACAATGGACTGAATAGTCTAAGAGAGCCTGAATCTTAATCGGGCTGCCACTTTAAATTAACCTAACCTATTCGATTTTTCCGCATTTTTTTCAAGGGCTATCAAACTTGTGAAGGATAATCTAATTTTACAAATTTATACTTAATATCTCCTAGTTTTGAACGCCTTTGTATTCAAGATACAAAAAGTTAAAAAAAAAAAATTAAAGACGATAAAGAAGATTTTTTTCAGAAATATTAAAGCCATGTTGGCTTTGGTTCAACTAGTTCATTCAAGTAGAGATACCCAATTTTAGGTCGAATCATGGTTAAGGGACAAAACAGCTTTATGGAAAAGTTTATCGACTTTTGGATAAGGAAAAATATTAGATCTGAAAAATGCGTCTTCTACGCTAACCAAAATTTCAAGTAAAATCAATCTTTGGCTTCACGACAATACTTTTTAGTTTAGATGTTCAAATCAACTTTTACGATGAGGTTTTTTCGAGGGAGATTTTAGTGTGATCCATGGCGGTGGCTATTTTAAACTGACCATCATGTATAAGTCTAGAAAGCTAATTTACAGGTGACGATTTGCTTAATATTCTTGCGATTAGCTTAATACTCTTGTTCATATCGGAAGCTATAACTAAATCTAAACCTAATTTCCTCCAAAATCAATAGGGTTCTATTCTGAACCAAAACAGAAACTTGTGCCAAATCTGAAGTCGATTGGACTGAAACTGCGACCTAGACTTTGGTTATAAAAATGTGTTCACAGACAGACGGGCATGCTATGTCGATTCAAGGACCGATCCTGAGCAATATTGCCAAAGACACCATGTCTACCTCGTCTCCTTCTAGGTGTTGCAAACATATGCACGAACTTATAATACCCTGTTCCAAAGTGTGGGGCGTTTCAATGACAAAACGTGTTAAAACTGGATATAATTTTACATGGGAAATGAGTGAGCTTTTACGTCGTGGTTCTTTTTTGACTTGCCATTAAATATAGCACAATTTCCTACATGGAAATAATAAAATTTAACTACAAGAAAATATTTTTTTTTGCAAAAAAGTAAGTTAAATTTAGCATTAGTTTAACTACGGTTTTTTTCTGTGTGCTATAGACTTAATCGGGAGGTCTGTATATAAGGCACTACTTCACATACACTGATAAAAATATTGATATAAATGAAAGATTGTGCAACATAAATTTTAGGATACGTAGTTTACACGATATTAAGGAAAAAATTCTTTATAATACTTCTGTATTATATTCTGTATTATCTGTGGTACATATTCGATAGAAATATTGTTCTGGAGGCGGAATGTCTTTAGTTGATTCAGGGCTAAAGCTGCAGATGTGGGACGTAGTCCTTATTCTTGTAATGATTAGTGCCGTTGGCCATAGATCTTAATTACAAAGTTAAAATTGACTTGAAATTTTCATTGGACGTTGATGTAAAACTGATAGAAATACAGGAAGTTGCATTTAATGACCGAGTAATAAGTTCATTGTGCTGGTTGCATAATTACCTGGCACTCTGTAAACAGATTGATTGTCTCCCATTATGAGAAAATGTTAATGAATCTTTTGTTGGCAAGGTACAATTTTAATGCTATGCTAGTGACATCTAAGACGATTCATCCCATATCAGTATATTTCACGTGTATTAACCTGAAGGTGGTGAATTTAGTAATTTCGCGTTGGAGACATTTGACGTCTTCATAATTAGGAGGCAAATTGAATAACAGTGGGATGCAGAAGAAGCAAAGCGGGACGAGTGCATCGTTGTCCGATAACAGACAACAAAAATACCAGCCGACAATAGTTAATTTGAATTCTGATATCAATTTCCAAACAAAAATGGGAAGGGTAGGTTTCATTGTCATCCGTCGACTGAGCATGGCCACAGACAGCTAGAGTAAGAGGCAGTGGCAACAGTAGTGCTCACAGTGTAGTAGACAAGTGGCCTGTGTTTGGGTGAATGGCGTAAAACTTTTGATGTCGATTAGAGTTCGATACATGGCAGATCACACAATATTTAGCTATGGAACGAATGGACGGACGGACAACCCATATGCGCTGTGAACGTGTAACTTTGGAATATTTGAAGGTGACAACAAATGGATGTCGCGCTCAGTGTGTGAAAGACTGATGGGACTTTTTCGTCTGCGTTTGGGTGTTTCCTTGCCCCTCTCCTCGGTTGGTGACGGTGTTTGCATATGATGCTGAGACCGGTCAGTTTTCTTCCATTTCACTTCGATTCGATTTTTCGTTCGGTTGGGTTTAATTGAATTCTGTAGCGTGTGTTTTGTTTTCGATTCGCGTTAACGTTTAAACATTTTTCAAAAGCGATTTAATTGATTTGTTCTGTTGATTGGAAGTTGTGGTGTTTAATCGTTAATGTTGGGTGATTAAAGATATTCATTTATATGTGTCGCTCGGACTGTTGGTCGGTCGATCGGCCGGCCAGCCACCTCCTTAAATGATGGCGATGACAAAAAAGAAGACGTCAGAAGAAAGCAACCGAGCTCCAACCGTCTCTGCAGCTGCCGATGAGATGACCGGGTCTAGTTATTAGCGACAAATACCTCGGCCACTTGTCATCTCATTAGGAATTGTGAGATAAGACAAATTTGTTTTCATTTCATCCTACGGCGTTGGTTATTTCTGCTCGAATTAAACGTATCCGTCTAGGCAAAGATTGTTTAAATGAAGCTCATTCGTATCGTTGAAAACCCATGCAATAAAGAGCATCGAAAAGATTTTCTGAAGCTCTGTTTTTGTGCCCATTAGACACAAAGAAAATTTCATCGTAATTCAGTGAGTTAGGTATTTCAAAGCTATAATGAACCCAGCAAAAAAATTTGGAAGTTCTTCCAAAGGCACAACTTTAAAAGCACTTCCAGAAGATGCACTCCCAATGATGTTCTTTATTTTATCTACCCAGGAAGTTCTTTAAATTAAATTTTTATAACTTGGTTTTTTCCTACTTTTATTGGGTAGTTTTAACTTTTTTTGTTTCAAATAGGTTAAAACCAGACGAAGAATTCGTAAAATGGTACATATCACTTAAATTTTGTCAAAAAATGCTAAATCCAATCTGAAAAAATTGTGCATTTTTTGAAAATATTTAAGGTCAAACGTTTCCGACCAGCGTTAGAATCCATTAAAAATTATAAAAAATTATAAAAATTATTTATTTGACAAAATATCACAAAATTTTTTAATTTACATCCAAAACATTGAATTCGGATCACACCTAAAGAAGTGATGCAAATTCAGTGCAACGGCTGTTGAAATGGAGGACTTCCGTCCTATGACAAGCCCATGTTAAATTCATCGCTTCTGCGTCAATTTTACACCACTTCCGGATCCAAAAAAAACATTTTCATTACTTTTTTGGCGACACTTTTTTTTGCTGGGGAAAGGACAACGAATACTTTCAATCGCTATTAAAGTCAAACAAATCGAATATTTTTTCTTCAATTTCAAATTTATAAGTGTCGAAAATAATAAAACAAATATTATTGAAAATATTGCCAAAATTGTTTCTTTATTATGTTTTTTTGCCAAATAGCTTTTGATTTTTGAATATCATTTGGGGAAAATCGGGCGGAGGGCAGCAAAAAACAGCTTCCAAAAAATAGTTTGGATCCCCAATTTGTGATCCAGAAGTAGTGCAAACTTGGATCATCACCAATGCATTTTACATGATCTTGTCATAGGAAGGAAGTACTCCATTTTTGGATCCTTTGCATTGAATTAGAAGTTGTGGAATTTCATTTGGATGAAGAAATTAAAAAATTTTTTTTTCCAAATTCTTTTTTGTTTTTATCGGTACTTTTTTTATTATCTAATTTTTTATTTTCTTCTTATCTAATTTTTACAAATTGAAAAACTTCTTCGCTTCCACCGGGGTTGAACCTGGGTCTGTTGGTACCATATCAGAACACCTTAGCACACTCAGCCACAAACGTCATTGAACACGATGCATCAAAACGTCTATTCAAATGTTTGTGACATATGACACCACGGCATGACATTCCAACTACTTCCTGTGATGTTCTTTATTATTATGAATGAAAAAATAAAGAACGCAGGTTCAAATCTCACCAGCAGAAATGTTTTCATTAAATATTTTTCTAAAAACTTTTTTTAATACATCGTTTTTATTTTGTTTTTTTTTTTCGGCATATATTTTTGTATAAATATATTTTTCCATTAAAAATCAACAAAATGTTAAAAATTATTGTAATTTGCAAATTTGAAAAGAACTTCCATGGAAGTGAAAAAGGCACAGGTTCAAATCCCGGCGGGGATTAATTATACCCTGCGCCACACTGTGGAATAGGGTATTATAAGTTAGTGCATATGTTTGCAACACCCAGAAGGAGACGAGATAGACACATGGTGTCTTTGCAAAAATGCTCAGGGTGGGCTCCTGAGTCGATATAGCCATGTCCGTCTGTCCGTGAACACATTTTTGTAATCAAAGTCTAGGTCGCAGTTTTAGTCCAATCGTCTTCAAATTTGGCGCAAGTGTGTATTTTGGCTCAGAATAGAACCCTATTGATTTTGGAAGAAATCGGTTCAGATTTAGATATAGCTCCCATATATATATAGTACTGGCTTCTGGGGCCATATAAGTCCATATCGGATGAAATATATATATATATATATATATATATATATATATATATATATATATATATATATATATATATATATATATATATATATATATATATATATATATATATATATATATATATATATATATATATATATATATATATATATATATATATATATATATATATATATATATATATATATATATATATATATATAAAGGGTGATTCTTTTGAGGTTAGGATTTTCATGCATTAGTATTTGACAGATCACGTGGGATTTCAGACATGGTGTCAAAGAGAAAGATGCTCAGTATGCTTTGACATTTCATCATGAATAGACTTACTAACGAGCCACAACGTCGAATTTTCAGTGAATGGGCCCTAGAAAAGTTGGCAGAAAATCCGCTTTTTTATCGACAAATTTTGTTCAGCGATGAGGCTCATTTCTGGTTGAATGGCTACGTAAATAAGCAAAATTGCCGCATTTGGAGTGAAGAGCAACCAGAAGCCGTTCAAGAACTGCCCATGCATCCCGAAAAATGCACTGTTTGGTGTGGTTTGTACGCTGGTGGAATCATTGGACCGTATTTTTTCAAAGATGCTGTTGGACGCAACGTTACGGTGAATGGCGATCGCTATCGTTCGATGCTAACAAACTTTTTGTTGCCAAAAATGGAAGAACTGAACTTGGTTGACATGTGGTTTCAACAAGATGGCGCTACATGCCACACAGCTCGCGATTCTATGGCCATTTTGAGGGAAAACTTCGGAGAACAATTCATCTCAAGAAATGGACCGGTAAGTTGGCCACCAAGATCATGCGATTTGACGCCTTTAGACTATTTTTTGTGGGGCTACGTCAAGTCTAAAGTCTACAGAAATAAGCCAGCAACTATTCCAGCTTTGGAAGACAACATTTCCGAAGAAATTCGGGCTATTCCGGCCGAAATGCTCGAAAAAGTTGCCCAAAATTGGACTTTCCGAATGGACCACCTAAGACGCAGCCGCGGTCAACATTTAAATGAAATTATCTTCAAAAAGTAAATGTCATGGACCAATCTAACGTTTCAAATAAAGAACCGATGAGATTTTGCAAATTTTATGCATTTTTTTAAAAAAAAAAGTTATCAAGCTCTTAACAAATCACCCTTTATATATATATATATATATATATATATATATATATATATATATATATATATATATATATATATATATATATATATATATATATATATATATATATATATATATATATATATATATATATATATATATATATATATATATATATATATATATATATATATATATATATAGATATATATATTTCATCCGATATGGACTTATATGGCCCCAGAAGCCAGAGTTTTACCCTAATTTGCTTAAAATTTTGTACAAGAAGAACAATTAGTACTATAGTCAAGTGTGTCAAATTTTATTGAAATCGGTTCAGATTTAGATATAGCTCCCATATATATCTTTCGCCCGATATGGACTAATACGATCCCAGAAGCCAGAGTTTTACCCCAATTTGGTTTAAATTCTGCTATGCGTGCCAAATTTGGTTGAAATCGGTTCAGATTTAGATATAGCTCCCATATATAGCTTTCGCCCGATTTGCACTCATATGACCACAGAGGCCAATTTTTTTGCTCCGATTTAGTTGAAATTTTGTACAGGGAGTAGAATTAGCATTGTAGCTATGCGTGCCAAATTTAGTTGAAATCGGTTCAGATTTAGATATAGCTCCCATATATAGCTTTCGCCCGATTTACACTCATATGACCACAGAGGCCAATTTTTAACTCCGATTTAGTTGAAATTTTGCACAGGGAGTAAAATTAGCATTGTAGCTATACGTGCCAAATTTGATTGAAACCGGTTCAGATTTAGATATAGCTCCCATATATATGTTTTCTGATTTCGACAAAAATGGTCAAAATACCAACATTTTCCTTGTAAAATCGCCACTGCTTAGCCGAAAAGTTGTAAAAATGACTCTAGTTTTCCTAAACTTCTAATGCATATATATCGAGCGATAAATCATAAATAATTTTTTGCGAAGTTTCCTTAAAATTGGTTCAGATTTAAATGTTTCCCATATTTTTTTACTAACATTGTGTTCCACGCATTAGCCGACTTAAATTTTTAGTCTATAGATTTTGTAGAAGTCTATCAAATTCTGTTCAGATCGAGTGATATTTAAATGTATGTATTTGGGACAAACCTTTATATATAGCCACCAACACATTTGACGGATATGGTATCGGAAATTTAGATCTATAAAGTGGTGTAGGGTATAATATAGTCGGCCCCGCCCGACTTTAGACTTTCCTTACTTCTTTTTTTTTATTTTTTTGGCGTTTTTCTATTCTTTTTTGCGAAATATAATTGTCCAAAATTTTAATTTTCACTTAAACGGCTTAATCCCGTACCCTCTGAGACTTGTCCAAAAGGACTGCATCGGAAGTGAAAAAGATTCGATAGGGTATCCCTGGATGTGCTTTAAAATATATGTTTGCGGATTTGTCCAAAGGACTGCATCGGAAGTGGAAAAAGTTGATGGGGGATTCCAGGATGCGGTTTAAAAGAAATGTTTGTGAACTTGTCCAGAAGGACTGCATCGGAAGTGGAAAAACTTGATGGGGAATTCCGGGATGCGCTTTAAATGAAATGTTTGTGGAACAACTTCCAATCTTTTTTGCTGTAATTTTTTGTTCTATAATCATCATTTTTGTTGTCATCTGAAATCCATCAAAGTTGTTTTAGAAAACCACACGAACGAAAAAGACTGTTTTTCATATATGTTTGGAACTCAAATTTTTAGCACGTTAGTTTTAAGTGTAAGTATATAATGTTCATAAGCTAGCATAACATGTTTGGGACACATTTGCTAATATGTTACAACATATTATGTTTGAGACATAACATTATTTTAAATATTATATGTGTGAATGCATACATATATTCATAAATGTGTTTAGAAAGAGAGACCGAGAGGGAGATAACGAATGAACAGAACACAGTGAGACTAAAAGTCCAACATAAAGGAATATGTAAAACGTAAATATTCGTGACTTTTATATTTTGTTTATAAATAAATATTTGGAGTATAACATTCAAATAAATTAAAAACATACTAAATGTTTGGTAGTGAAAAAATCGTTACTGTAACATGTACATTCTGTATTAAAAACATTCTGCTTCCAGCATATATATTTTCAGAATTTGTTCAAACAAAATATTTTGTGTACCGTGTAAATATGTTAAGCATATCAACACCCTAAAAAAAAGTAATGAAATACTAAAGTCGGACGGGGCCGACTATTGTATACCCTTCACCATTTTGTGGATCCACATTTTCGAAACATCTCAAACCCTTCCAGTTTGTTGCGTTCTATATATAAAGGTTTATATTCCCAAAATTTATTAGACTGCAATAAGATCTCATGGCTAAAAATTTAAATCGGCTAATGCCCTGGGTAGTAGCAAAATGTTAGTAAAATAAAAATTATATACAGCATTTTTATGTAATTACGCACAAGTGTATCAGTCGATAGATACACGCAGAGAAGGAATATGATCACCTCAAACATGTTTCAAGAGCATAATGTTATTTTTGTATGGTGACCATGTAACATGTTTGTCACTAAAATGTTATTTTCTCGTCAAATATAACCTGCTTGCCGAAATCAGATACATGGTTTCCGAGAAAATTACATGGTTGCGAAAACCATGTTACATGGTCACCGCCCAAAAATAACATATTCCTTCTCTGGGTGTATGTATTAGAGGTATCAAATTTGATTTTGAATCATTTTTACATTAGCAGTGGCGATTTTACAAGGAAAATGGGGGTAGTTTGGTTAATTTGACCCAACTCGGAAAAAACATTAACATGGAGGCTTTATCTAAATCTGAACCAATTTCAATTGTACTCCTTGTGCAAAATTTCAAGCAAATCAGGGTGAATCTTTGGATTCTGGGGCCATATAAGTTCATATCCGGAAAAGATATATATGGGAGCTGTATCTAAATTTGAACCGATTTCAATAAAATTTGGCACGCTTGATGATACCATTAATTGTACTTATTGTGCAAAATTTAAAGCAAATCGGGGCAAGACTGGGCTTTTGGGACCATATAAGTACATATCGGGCGAAAGATATATATGAGATTTATATCTATATCTGAACCGATTTCTTCTAAAATCAATAGGGTTCTATTCTGATCTAAAACAGAAACTTGTGCCAGATTTGAGGGCGATTGGACAGATAGACGGACGGACAGACGGACATGGCCATATCCACTCAGGGACTGATCCTGGGCAATATTGCCAAAGACAATATGTGTCTCTCTCGTCTTCTTCTGGGTGTTGCAAACATATGTACTAACTTATAATACCCTCATCCACAGTGTGGCGCACGGCATAAAAATCGCTTATGTAACATACCATACTCCCAAATATATTCTGTTTCAAGCACATATATGTTTACACACTAAAGCAACGATTTTGTCTTTACTCTAATGATTTTGGTACTGATTCCGAGCCAAAGAAGCAGAGAATTGAAGTAAAGATAATTCTACGACACAATTCTCTTTTAAATTTGAGTTTTTCGTACTTGATTCTAGGAAAAAATTTGAATTTATTCGTTTTTAAAATTTTTTTTCATGTGCCATTAAAGCTCTCTAAAAACGTGTTACTTAAATTTCAAAAAGTCAACAAACTTAAAGAAGATTTCATCAATTCTGAAGAATTTTTCAGAATTATAAAAGCCAAGTTGACCTTAGTACACCGAAATTTTCTTTCATGTTAAGATACCCATTTTCAAGTCGAATCACTTTGTTTTAGAGAAAAGCTAAGCAAAATCCGCATTCTTATTTTAAGGACATTAAATCTTTCGCCTCACGATAATATTTTTTTTTCAGTGTACGTGATTTCTAAATTAATATATGTTTGAATCCAGAGGGACTATATTTAAGAAAATGTGAAGTCCCAAACATAATTTGTTCTAATCTTCTGGAAGCAGAAAATTCCATCCTATCTAGTTGAAATTTGGGATGTGATGTCAGTATATGCATTTTAATAATCATACAAAAAAAAAATGGTCCATATCGGTGCATAATTTTATATGACTCAAATATAAACCGACCCCTAAGATTTTACTTTTGGAGACTCATTTTCATCAAATTTCATCCGGTCAAGTTGGTTCATATCGGTCAATGTCAATCTTTCTATATGTCTATCTCTTGTCTATACCTTGCCATCCCGTGTAAAAATTGGAGGATCTAATTAGATACGATTAGATCTCAAAATTTGCCACTTTGGATCTCAGCCGATTTAACCAGATATGATGAGACAGAATCAGATATAATTATATATAATGCCACATATTACGAGACCTAACATCACATCCAACTATATAGGCATAGATATAATTATATACAAGGCATTAGATCTAGGCCAATATTAATTCCATAGTAATTAGGTATGATTATATCTTACCATTTTTCGTATCTCTTCATATCTAATTCTATAAAATTAGATTCCTCAAGTTTTACTCGGGATAGACAACTGTTACCATAATCCAAGCAATTCGATTGTGGATGACAGTCTTTAGTGGAACTTTTTATTGAATCTACAGATTTACTGGAATGCAATTATCAGAATAATCTATTGTTCAAATATTCCTAAATTTTGTTTGGGACTGGTCCATACATTCCAGGGACTAGTCCTCTACACGTTCTGGGGTGTATTCATTTTCCGTAGGGTATTTACTTGTACCTCTTACACACAAAAAAATAATACATTTATTTTATGAATAGTGTTCACAAAAATTTTCCAAACACGGAATTCATAAATTGTATGAAAAAGTTCATAATTTAAAAAATACTGGTTTTGAGTGACTACTAATGAATATATTATATTATTGAAAATTTTATTTTATATATGAATTATACATATTTTCCGATACTGAAAAATATGTACTTTTACATAATAACATATATATTAAAAACGTCATACATTAAATGTAACTTTCTCCTTTTTTCTTTTGGTTTTTGTTTGCCCTAATTGTTATCATACATAATAGGCCCATACACTAATAAAGTCCAGCAAGCAAAAAACATAACTGTATAGTATTTTATTTATAAACATGAACAACTGAAGCGTGGTTAATGTTGTATTATTTCATCAACCTTTCCAGTAGTAAATAATCTTCCGATCACGACGGCGACTCAAACTGGACTGAACAAACCAAACACAGTTATGTTTTTTTTCGCTCGTATTGTTTGTATGGTCTGCTTGTATTGTATACATATGAGAGTTCTAAAGGGTGGTTAAAATTTCAAGGGCCGATGTTGATTTTGAATAAAACACAAACTATTTAGGAAATTATTGTAATTTTATTTTATTAATATATATTGGTATTACTCAATTATGTATGGAACAAAATATCGGCCAAATGGGCGCCGCGACCTCGGTGGCACACCTTCATCCGATGGTCCAAATTTTCGATGACGCTGAGGCATAATGGAGGTTCTATGCCGTTAATGTGCCGAATTATCTCATCCTTTAGCTCTTGAATTGTTGCTGGCTTATCGACGTACACTTTTTCTTTCAAATAACCCCAAAGAAAAAATTTCAACGGTGTTTAGGTGTGGTTCACATTCAACATCGGCCCTTACAATTTAACCACCCTTTACTATGTTGTGGCTCTCTCACGCTAAGAGAAAACCAATATTTTCGGATATATTATGTAAAGTTTCATAAATTGTATGAAAGAGTCCGTGTACATTATTAAAAATTTAATAATGTAATAAAAAGTAATTACGCAATAATATATTACGTAAACGTATATCTATTGTATGGAAGATTCTATAAATTTTGAAAAATGTATCAATTTATGTACAAATTCATATATTATTTTTTTGTGTGTAGTGTAGTCCAGCGTTGCCAGAATTGTTTCACCAAAAACTGTTAGATTTACCCAAAAAATAGCTAAAAGGCTAAAAAAAATAGCTAGAAAAAGCTTTTTTTTTGTATCAAAAATCATATTTTTAATGAAATGTCACGAACGAATTTTCATTTGAAATTAAGCGACGAAGTACTTATTTTTCGTACTGCTGGTATGCTTGCACCGAAGTACTTTCCTCCAATGTCATACCCGTGTAAAAGCATTACTGCTGATATATGTACGAAGAAGTTATTACCTAATTTGTCGCAGGCATACTTGTACTCATACCTGGTAATAGGAGTTTTTGCTGGGAGGTTAATATCACAAACATTTGAATAGACGTTTTGATGCATCGTGTTCAATGGCGTTTGTGGTTGAGTGTGCTAAGGCGTTTTATTTATTATTTTTATTATTTTTTATTATTATTTATAAAATGTGAAAAGGTCTATCACATAAATATTAAATATTTTCCAGATCTTTTCTACAGAAGTGTTTGTGACCCCTTAAAGGTGTATTTTCGCTCTCCTGTAAAATTGAGTTTTTACACTTATGGGCAGTGTTACCGTTGGAAATTTTGAAAAAGTCGCAAAAAAAGTCGCATACTCAAAAAAGGTCGCACAAAAAAGTAGCATAATGATATAAAAGTCTCATACAGTTGTGAAGTATTTTTATTACAAAAAAATCTTCTATACACGCTCACAAAAAATCGCTTCTGTAACATATACTCCCAAACATATTTTGCTTCAAGCATAGACATTTTTGGATATCGCCCAAACATTTATATGTTTGATCTCTACCAATATATAATATGTTTGAAAGCATATTGGTCTAAACAATATATGTTTGGGTAGTCTAAGTTCCAAACATTTTGTATTTTTGCATCCATTGAATTTGGAATTTTGAATTTTTGTTGTCTTCCAAAAAACAATATGTTATTATGTGAACATATAATATGTTTGGAAGCATTTTGCACCCAAAAATATTATATGCTTAAAAAAATTCTCCCAAACAATATTGTGCTCAAAATTTTATTTATTTATTTATATATTTACAATCATAATGAATTATGAAAATAAACAGGTAATATAGGTGCTAACAACATAGGTTTTCGACCTGAATGCTCAAAATTTTGTTTCTGCCCAATTGTATATTCACCCCCACATCTTTCTCACTTCCACGAGATTTTTTAGTTCTTAGCACCTTTTTCTGTAATACAAACATTGTAGAAGAAATTATTCAATTGTATGATTTTTTTTATTTTAATTTTACCTTTTGCCGGACGGGGATTCGAACAGCGGACCACACAGTTTGTAAGGATCAAAGAAGTAGCTGATCAATTGCCCAAGGAAAAATAAAATGTTAATTTTGTAATAACAAGCAACAACCACCAACTTAATTCAATATCGCTCCCTGTTAAATAGCGCTCCAAGCTACTAAACACATATATGTTTATAGGCTATTTCTAAATTAATATATGTTTGCATCCAAGCATATTATATTTACAAACATTTTATGTCCCAAACATAATATGTTCTAACATATTAACATATTTGTCCCAAACATGTTATGCTAGTTTATGAACATTATATGCTTGCACTCAAAAATATTGTTTTTAAAAATTTGTGTTCCAAACATATAATGTTTATATCCAAACATATGAAAAACAGTATTTTTCATCCGTGTAAATCAACACAAAAACAATAAAGGAACACTCCCTTTAACATAAAGAGATCTTTTAGCAACTTATTGTATTATAAAATCCATTAAAACGTAAACTTGCAATAAATAAAAAATGGATTTTTTACTCCTTCCTAAAATTAGCAGAAAAGTACGTGAACGCCATCCAGTGCCAATTTACTATCAGCCAATTAAAAGCATTTAAATCAATTAAAAAAACAACAAAAATATTTATTTTTTATACTACACTCCTAATTGACTCTGTGAAATATATTGCACGTATTATTTGTTTATGGCTAACTCTTGCAAGATTTTACTGGGAAAAAATTCCTAGCAAAAACTTGCAACCTATCTATTCCTCAAATTTCAAATTTGATCTCACTCTGACTCTCTTTTGCTGGATTTTTGGAGTAAACGAAAGACTCCAGTAAAAATTTGTGATAATTATCAAAAATTAGTGGGTACTCGAACGGAGCTAGTGGTTGCAATGATATGCAACAAAACAACGACTTAACAAACCAGAACACCGTGTAGGGTGGGTATCGTAGGTAAGGTGTCCATTGTGATACTATACGTGATTTACTTCTCTCAAAGTTATGAGTGCTTCTATGTTTACATAGACAACTTGTCATTGAAAAGTGAGTTCTGGCGTCTCACATTGTGATGGAGAAGCTTTGAAACATTCATTATCCACCCTAGAAACAAATTTTGCTTTTTGGTGGAAACTGGGCTTGAATCCATGACGGTGGCTTCGCGTAAGGCGCACGGCAATGAATTCCCACTTATAAAAATTGCTTAAAATTTAAGAACTTTTGTGCGACTTTTATTCGCATGCGTGCGACTAAAGTCGCACATTTTACATATTTTGAAAAAGTCGCACAAAAAGTCGCATGACGTCGAAAAGGTTGTAAAATGCGACTAACGTCGCACAACGGTAAGACTGCTTATGGGTTTTGTCCGACACCCACAGAAATTCTCTAGACTTAAAATTTAAATCGGCTAATGCCCTGCGAAGCACAATGTTAGTAAAACAATATAAAGCCATAAATCTACTGTCATGTTTATGCAATTTCGCAAAAGTGCATTTATGATTTATCGGTCGATAGATATGTATTGGAGGTATAGAAAAATATGTTTTTCATATGTTCCGATATAAACAAACTGTGTTTCGGGCATAATTTTTAAACACAATATATTTAAGTGCAAACATGTAATGTTCCTAACCTAACACTAAATGTTTGGGACACATATGTTAATATGTTAGAATATATTATGTTTGGGGCATGAATGTTTCATAAAGATAATATGTGTGAATGTAAACATATATAAATTTACAAATTTCGAGTAAACATATATATGTTGTGATATTTTATTCAGAGAGCAACAGAGAGAGAGAGAGAGAAAGAGTATGGAGAAAGAAATAGAGATGGAAACCGGGAGCGTTGGCGAAAGATATCAACACAGCGAGATAATGAAAAGAGAGCAATTTCTGTGAAACTGCTTGTATGTTGTTTCGGAAAACTGTTTTATGATAAGGCCAAAAATATGCTTGAGTCTAAATATTATTTAATTTGAATATTAGAATGAGTATTCGGAGTAAAGAGAATGGACATACGGAACGAAGAGAATAGACATTTGAAAAAAAACAGCATTTGTTTTCGCCTTGAGAGCAGCATTTTATGTATGTGTGGACATGTGTTTTGTTTATCATTTTGGCATAATGGGCACAATTTTTTTCTTGGTTCGTTAAAAGAAAACGGAACGTATGCTAACCATTGCTCCACGTGGCCACCAAATGTATGTTTCTGTTAAATAATGTTATGTTTGCATGGGCTCTTGGGCGCTGCAAACTATGCCATATTAATGTAACTTATAACGATAATTGTCTATTGGTGACTATAATAGCTACGTAGTGGTAGTGTGTTGGCTTACAAATTGCATGGTTCCCGGTTCGATTCTCCATCCAGGCGAAAGGTAAAATTTAAAAAAATTATAAAATTGAATAATTTCTTCAACATCATTTGTATTACAGAAAAAGGTGCCAAGAACTAAAAATTTCGTGAAAGTGAAAATTATGAGAGGGAACGAGCACAATCTTTTTGGGCTCAAAATGCTTCCAAACATGTAATATGTTCACATAAAACAAACATAATAATGTTTCGGCAATATCCAATAATATATGTGCTTCCTGCAAAATATATTTGGAACATATGTTAGAGAAGCGATTTTTTTTGAGTGTGTACAATTTCGACTTGTTACAAGATAAAATGACATGAAGATTAATGAATTGGTATTATTATGTCGTATATATAATCGGTCACCAATCAGGTGAATTCTTTTAAAATAGATTTCAATTTTTGTTGGTGCATTAATTTAGTAACAATCGAAATCGGAAACCGATATTTCGATATTATAAACAGAATGGCAAACATATAACACCCCCATGGTGGTGGGTATTAAGAGATGTATAACCTTTTTAAAATAAAAATTTAAAAATTTCGACATTTGATTTTTGCGGTTATTGAACATTCGACTTTTGATTGTCAGTTAGTCGTTTTTGCTCAATATCATAAGTCGATTAAATTCGAGCATCAAAACATCAATGAGTCGTTTATGAGGAGTGCAGAAATCGACGATTTTTTGGAATAAAGACAATTAGTTAAAATTATGGATTTTTGACTTTTGTAGCTCTGGTTCGGCCAAAACTACGGTAAACCCTAAAAACTTTTCTATGCACGCTAGCCATTGCATTAAGTTGGCTTTCTAAAGTTAGAGCATCCTTAACTTGGACTCGGCCAAACGTTAATAACCTTCCCAAGGATATTTAGATTCACAAATCGGTTGTTTCTCTTCATTAACCACCACTGAAATCCGTAGGCTATCGATCGATCAGTCGACTCCACGTTGGTTGTCTGCTTGTCATCGACTCAACCGATTAGAAAGTTTATTCGCCTAACAATCAGATTGTTGTTTGATTTACCCCCTTTGCCACTGTTGGAAACTTAAAATCAGGGCCAGCGGCCGATGGCAAGGGGACGCATAGTTGTGGATAGTAGCTGAAATCGATCGTCACTTACAAATTTGCATTTGATAAATTATATATCGGCATTTCTTTCGATGCGGATGATTTACGAGTATCGCTAGATGAGTGTGCGTGTGTGTCACAGTGAGTGCTTATTTGAGTAGCTGTTGAGGCGATTATTGTTTTATCTCTACACACATACAAACACACATGTATATATACATCCATATTTTGTTAATTTCACATTATTTTTGTTTTCTCTTTATTGTTGTGTTTTGGATCACTCGTATCGTTTTTATAACAAATTATAGAAATGTCTTGTGGTTAATTAGGTGTATTGTAAGCTTTATTAATTTCCTAATTAAGTTAGCTTCTGTTTGTTACGTATTCACAAGCAAGCGAGTATACACCGATATTCGTGTGTGTTGGTGCAGGTACAATTATTGGCAAAAGCTAAAGCAAATGTCATGAGCGGTATTTTTTTAATTGAAGGCGATGCTTTTTCATTTTTACACTCGCGCATACCTGCCCAACCATAAATGAATATATCTACCTCAAAACATATCCATCGACATTATACATAAACTCATTATGAGAATAAAGCAATATTTATTGATACAAATGTTTATAGCAATCAAGTATTTATTGTCACACTGACGTCTACATCCAAAATAGACGCAATCCCATTCATCTCCCTGCCCACAATCTATATACATCGATCATTCCTATTTCCATTGATCAATATTTTAGAATAAAATGGCCAAAATACTTCAACTATCATATAACCAATTATTTTGGATGCCATGTACACTGGAAAAAATAAATTCGCAATTATTACAATATATTTCCGAATATATTTCAACTCGTGCACCAATGAAATATTGGTGAATAATCTACTAAATAAGGCAAAAAATTCTATCACTTCTTAAAGTGTGATCCGAATTCAGAATTTTTGGAGGTTAATTATTTTGCCAAATAAATAATTTTAATTTTATAATTTTTTTTTTAAATTTTACCTTTCGCCTGGACGGAGAATCGAACCGGGAACCATGCAATTTGTAAGCCAACACACTACCACTGGGCTACGTAGCTGTTATAGTCACCAATGGACAATTATCTTTATAAGTTACATGTATATAGCATAGCTTGCAGCGCCCACGAGCCCATGCAAACATAACATTATTTAACAGAAACATACATTTGTTGGCCACGTGGAGCAGTGGTTAGCATACGTTCCGATTTCTTTTAACGAACCAAGAAAAAAATTTTGCCCATAATGCCAAAATGATAAACAAACCAGGCCGAATCTTATGTACCCTCCACCATGGATTGCGTAGGAACTTCTACTAAAGGCTGTCATCCACAATCGAATTACTTGGGTTGCGATAACACTTGCCGATGGCAAGGTATCGTAAAACTTTTTAACACTGTCTTCTAAATTGTAAGTTAGCCCATACGGGGTATATATTAAACAAAAAAAGGCCGATTAAATACGTATATAATCTAGTTTGACAAAATTTTCTATAGAAATAAAAATTTGACAAAATTTTCTATAGAAATAAAAACTTGACAAAATTTTCTATAGAAATAAAATGTTGACAAAATTTTCTATGGAAGTAAAATGTTGACAAAATTTTCTATAGCAATACAATTTTGACAAAAATGTCTATAGAAATAAAATGTTGACAAAATTTTGTATAGAAATGAAATTTTGACAAAATTTTGTATAGAAATAAAATGTTGACAAAATTTTCTACAGAAATAAATTTTTTACAAAATTTTCTATAGAAATAAAATTTTGACAAACATTTCTATAGAAATAAACTTTTGACAAAACTTTCTATAGAAATGAAATTTTAACAAAACTTTCTATAGTAATAAAATTTGACAAAATTTTCTATGGAAATAAAGTTTTGGTAGATTACAAAATTTTCTATAGAAATAAAATGTTGACAAAATTTTCTATGGAAATAAAATTTTGACAAACATTTGTATAGAAATAAACTTTTGACAAAACTTTCTATAGAAATGAAATTTTGACAAAACTTTCTATAGTAATAAAATTTGACAAAATTTTCTATGGAAATAAAGTTTTGGTAGATTATTTTTGGCGATATGGACCAATTTTTGTGTAATAAGTCATCGGCTATATATAACTAAAGACCGATATGGACCAATTTTTACATGGCTGTTAGAGGCCATATATTGACAAAATGTACCAAATTTCAACCGTATCGGATGACTTTTGCTCCTCCAAGAGGTTCCGGACGTCAAATCTGGGGACGGTTTATATGGGAACTATATATAATAATGGACCGATATGGACCAATTTTTGCATGGTTGTTAGAGACCATATACTAACACCATGTACCAAATTTCAACTGGATCGGATGAATTTTGCTCTTCCAAGAGGCTCCGGAGGTCAAATCTGGGGATCGGTTTATATGGGGGCTATATATAATTATGGACCGATATGGACCAATTTTTGCATGGTTATTAGAGGCCGTAAACTAACATCAGGTACCAAATTTCAACCGGATCGGATGAATTTTGCCCCTCCAAGAGGCTCCGGTGGTCAAATCTGGGGATCGGTTTATATGGGGGCTATATATAATTATGGACCGATATGGACCAATTTTTGCATGGTTGTTAAAAACCGTATACTAAGACCACGTACTAAATTTCAACCGGATCGGATGAATTTTGCTCCTCCAAGAGGCTCCGGTGGTCAAATCTGGGGATCGGTTTATATGGGGGCTATATATAATTATGGACCGATATGGACCAATTTTTGCACGGTTGTTAGAGGCCGTATACTCACATCAGGTACCAAATTTCAACCGGATCGGATGAATTTTGCTTCTCTTAGAGGCTCCACAAGCCAAATCAGGGGATCGGTTTATATGGGGGCTATATATAATTATGGACCGATATGGACCAATTTTTGCATGGTTGTTAGAGACCATATACTAACATCAGGTACCAAATTTCAATCGGATCGGATGAATTTTGCCCCTCCAAGAGGCTCCGGAGGTCAAATCTGGGGATCGGTTTATATGGGGGCTATATATAATTATGGACCGATATGGACCAATTTTTGCACGGTTGTTAGAGACCGTATACTAAGACCACGTACCAAATTTCAACCGGATCGGATGAATTTTGCTGCTCCGGGAGGCTCCCCAAGCCAAATTTGGGGATCGGTTTATATGGGGGCTATACGTAAACGTGGTCCGATATGGCCCATTTTCAATACCATCCGACCTACATCAATAACAACTACTTGTGCGAAGTTTCAAGTCGATAGCTTGTTTCGTTCGGAAGTTAGCGTGATTTCCACAGACGGACGGACAGCCGGACAGACGGACAGACGGACGGACGGACAGACGGACAGACGGACGGACGGACGGACATGCTTAGATCGACTCAGAATTTCACCACGACCCAGAATATATATACTTTATGGGGTCTTAGAGCAATATTTCGATGTGTTACAAACGGAATGACAAAGTTAATATACCCCCATCCTATGGTGGAGGGTATAAAAACACATGTCCACACATACATAAAATGCTGCACGGTTGAAAAAGACTGTTTTTCATATGTTTGGCTATAAACATTATATGTTTGGAACACAAATTTTTAAACACAATATTTTTGAGTGCAAGCATATAATGTTCATAAACTAGCATAACATGTTTGGGACATATATGTTAATATGTTAGAACATATTATGTTTGGGACATAAAATGTTTGTAAATATAATATGCTTGAATGCAAACATATATTAATTTAGAAATAGCCTATAAACATATATGTGTTTAGTAGATTGGAGCGCTATTTAACAGGGAGCGATATTGAATTAAGTTGGTGGTTGTTGCTTGTTATTACAAAATTAACATTTTATTTTTCCTTGGGCAATTGATCAGCTACTTCTTTGATCCTTACAAACTGTGTGGTCCGCTGTTCGAATCCCCGTCCGGCAAAAGGTAAAATTAAAATAAAAAAATCATAAAATTGAATAATTTCTTCTACAATGTTTGTATTACAGAAAAATGTGCTAAGAACTAAAAAATCTCGTGGAAACAAAATTTTGAGCATTCAGGTCGAAAACCTATGTTGTTAGCACCTATATTACCTGTTTATTTTCATAATTCATTATGATTGTAAATATATAAATAAATAAATAAAATTTTGAGCACAATATTGTTTGGGAGAATTTTTTTAAGCATTTAATATTTTTGGGTGCAAAATGCTTCCAAACATATTATATGTTCACATAATAACATATTGTTTTTTGGAAGACAACATTATTGAATTTGGATGCAAAAATACAAAATGTTTGGAAATTGACTACCAAAACATATATTGTTTAGACCAATATGCTTTCAAACATATTATATATTGGAAGAGATCAAACATATAAATGTTTGGGCAATAGCCAAAAATGTATATGCTTGAAGCAAAATATGTTTGGGAGTATATGTTACAGAAGCGATTTTTTGTGAGCGTGTGCTCTCAAGGCGAAAACACATGCTGTTTTTTTTTCTTCAAATGTCTATTCTCTTGGTTCCGAACGTCTATTCTCTTTACTCAGAAACTCATTCTAATATTCAAATTAAATAATATTTAGACTTAAGCATATCAAATTTTTGGCCTTATCATAAAACAGTTTTCCGAAACAACATACAACCGTTTCACAGAAATTGTAAACATATATATGTTTACTCGAAATTTGTAAATTTATATATGTTTACATTCACACATATTATTTTTATGAAACATTCATGCCCAAACATAATATATTTTAACATATTAACATATGTGTCCCAAACAGTTAGTGTTAGTTTAGGCACATTACATGTTTGCACTTAAATATATTGTGTTTAAAAATTGTGCCCGAAACACATTTTGTTTATATCGGAACATATGAAAAACATATTTTTCTAACAGTGCAGCCGATTGAATTGTGTTTGCTTTCTTTGGGGCACTTCCTCCAGCTTCAGTCCATTGTTTGGATTTTTCTTTTGTCTCTGGAGTATAGTGGTGGATCCATGTCTCATCAACAGTTATGAAACGATGCTTAAAATCCATTTTATTTCGCTTTAGACTTTAGCGTATCAAATTATCATAAAAGTTTTCCAAAACAACATAAATACAAGCGGTTTCACAGAAATTCTCTTTTCATTCTCTGGCTGTGTTATATTGATATCTTTCGTCAACTCTCCCGGTTTCCATCTCTATTTCTTTCTCTATACTTTCTCTTCCTGTCGCTCTCTGAATAAAATATCACAACATGTATATGTTTACTCGAAATTTGTAATTTTATATGTTTACATTCACACACATTATTTTTATAAAACATTCATGCCCCAAACATAATACATTCTAACATATTAACATATGTGTCCCAAACATTTAGTGTTAGTTTAGGAACATTACATGTTTGCACTTAAATATATTGTGTTTAAAAATTATGCCCGAACACACATTTTGTTGATATCGGAACATATGAAAAACATATTGATTATGAGAAGTTGTAAAATAAGAAGTATTATTCCCTTTTTAAAACATATTTCAAAACATGCAATAATTATAACAATAATTTCTTTAAAACGATGTGGCGACTTTTGAGTCCACTGCATGACTTAAATATGGCCGACATTATTCTTGTTACACAATTTTCTTATTTTAACTAAAAACAAGTTTAAATCAAACTTCAAGTATTTGAATGGCACAAATAAGCACATTCTGTACTTAATATGAGTATAACATAGTATTTGCGTACTTCAAATTTTAAGTACGAATTCAGGCTAAAAATAAGAATTTGAAACTTGGTTTTTGAAATCTACTTTTCTTTGGGTGTAGAAAAACTTGCACAAAGTTGTGCCTTTAGAATAACTTCGAATTTTTTTTCTGGGTAGTTACTCCTAGATCTACGCGACGTGTTTATAACATTTGAATTTAGCACGGGAATGTCATTGGAGGGAGACAATTGGATGGATACCCTATGCATTACATTTAGTACAGGAAACAACTAACCAGCAAAACAAAGGCCGCCAAAAAAGGAGTGGCAGTTTTATTTTTGGATCCGGAGGAAAATCAACAAAAAAGTAATAGCATAATGAAAATAAAATTAAAAAATTCACACCTGCGGGGATTTGAACATGTATCTATTGACTAACTCCCAAAAAAAGTATAGCCCAGAAAAATGTTTAAACGAGCGTTTTTTATACCCTCCACCATAGGATGGGGGTATATTAACTTTGTCATTCCGTTTGTAACACATCGAAATATTGCTCTAAGACCCCATAAAGTATATATTCTGGGTCGTGGTGAAATTCTGAGTCGATCTAAGCATGTCCGTCCGTCCGTCCGTCTGTCCGTCTGTCCGTCCCTCCGTCTGTCCGTCTGTCCGGCTGTCCGTCCGTCTGTGGAAATCACGCTAACTTCCGAACGAAACAAGCTATCGACTTGAAACTTGGCACAAGTAGTTGTTATTGATGTAGGTCGGATGGTATTGAAAATGGGCCATATCGGACCACGTTTACGTATAGCCCCCATATAAACCGATCCCCAAATTTGGCTTGGGGAGCCTCCCGAAGCAGCAAAATTCATCCGATCCGGTTGAAATTTGGTACGTGGTCTTAGTATACGGTCTCTAACAACCGTGCAAAAATTGGTCCATATCGGTCCATAATTATATATAGCCCCCATATAAACCGATCCCCAGATTTGACCTCCGGAGCCTCTTGGAGGGGCAAAATTCATCCGATCCGATTGAAATTTGGTACCTGATGTTAGTATATGGTCTCTAACAACCATGCAAAAATTGGTCCATATCGGTCCATAATTATATATAGCCCCCATATAAACCGATCCCCAGATTTGACCTCCGGAGACTTTTGGAGGAGCAAAATTCATCCGATCCGGTTGAAATTTGGTACCTGATGTTAGTATACGGCCTCTAACAACCATGCAAAAATTGGTCCATATCGGTCCATAATTATATATAGCCCCCATATAAACCGATCCCCAGATTTGACCACCGGAGCCTCTTGGAGGAGCAAAATTCATCCGATCCGGTTGAAATTTAGTACGTGGTCTTAGTATACGGTTTTTAACAACCATGCAAAAATTGGTCCATATCGGTCCATAATTATATATAGCCCCCATATAAACCGATCCCCAGATTTGACCACCGGAGCCTCTTGGAGGGGCAAAATTCATCCGATCCGGTTGAAATTTGGTACCTGATGTGAGTATACGGCCTCCAACAACCGTGCAAAAATTGGTCCATATCGGTCCATAATTATATATAGCCCCCATATAAACCGATCCCCGGATTTGACCACCGGAGCCTCTTGGAGGAGCAAAATTCATCCGATCCGGTTGAAATTTAGTACGTGGTCTTAGTATACGGTTTTTAACAACCATGCAAAAATTGGTCCATATCGGTCCATAATTATGTATAGCCCCCATATAAACCGATCCCCAGATTTGACCACCGGAGCCTCTTGGAGGGGCAAAATTCATCCGATCCGGTTGAAATTTGGTACCTGATGTTAGTTTACGGCCTCTAATAACCATGCAAAAATTGGTCCATATCGGTCCATAATTATATATAGCCCCCATATAAACCGATCCCCAGATTTGACCTCCGGAGCCTCTTGGAAGAGCAAAATTCATCCGATCCAGTTGAAATTTGGTACATGGTGTTAGTATATGGTCTCTAACAACCATGCAAAAATTGGTCCATATCGGTCCATTATTATATATAGTTCCCATATAAACCGTCCCCAGATTTGACGTCCGGAACCTCTTGGAGGAGCAAAAGTCATCCGATACGGTTGAAATTTGGTACATTTTGTCAATATATGGCCTCTAACAGCCATGTAAAAATTGGTCCATATCGGTCTTTAGTTATATATAGCCGATGACTTATTACACAAAAATTGGTCCATATCGCCAAAAATAATCTACCAAAACTTTATTTCCATAGAAAATTTTGTCAAATTTTATTACTATAGAAAGTTTTGTCAAAATTTCATTTCTATAGAAAGTTTTGTCAAAAGTTTATTTCTATACAAATGTTTGTCAAAATTTTATTTCCATAGAAAATTTTGTCAACATTTTATTTCTATAGAAAATTTTGTAATCTACCAAAACTTTATTTCCATAGAAAATTTTGTCAAATTTTATTACTATAGAAAGTTTTGTTAAAATTTCATTTCTATAGAAAGTTTTGTCAAAAGTTTATTTCTATAGAAATGTTTGTCAAAATTTTATTTCTATAGAAAATTTTGTAAAAAATTTATTTCTGTAGAAAATTTTGTCAACATTTTATTTCTATACAAAATTTTGTCAAAATCTCATTTCTATACAAAATTTTGTCAACATTTTATTTCTATAGACATTTTTGTCAAAATTGTATTGCTATAGAAAATTTTGTCAACATTTTACTTCCATAGAAAATTTTGTCAACATTTTATTTCTATAGAAAATTTTGTCAAGTTTTTATTTCTATAGAAAATTTTGTCAAATTTTTATTTCTATAGAAAATTTTGTCAAACTAGATTATATACGTATTTAATCGGCCTTTTTTTGTTTAATATATACCCCGTATGGGCTAACTTACAATTTAGAAGACAGTGTTAAAAAGTTTTACGATACCTTGCCATCGGCAAGTGTTATCGCAACCCAAGTAATTCGATTGTGGATGACAGCCTTTAGTAGAAGTTCCTACGCAATCCATGGTGGAGGGTACATAAGATTCGGCCTGGCCGAACTTACGGCCGTATATACTTGTTTCAATTAAACACCTAATTCAGTTTGGAAACGGATTCAATTGATATGTTAATTGATTCAATTAATTATTTAATCAAATCCGAATAAAATCCAATTAAAAAATTATGGATATTTGCTACGTTTCCAATCAAAATATTAATTGATTCAATCAATTTGTTAATCAATTCGGAAATAATTTTCAATTACAAACGTGATTGAAAAGTTTTCCGTTTCCAATTACACATGTGATTGATCCAATCACTTTTGTGATTGAAATTGAATAATTTTGAGCTATGGAAAGAGCGAATAGAGAACAAGAGAATGAGTATTTATTCAACAACGTATGATGGAGAGATCAGTCTGTGGAAGTAACTCGTAGCGAACGGTTGGGTTTTTGTTTTTCGCGTAAATTGAAAAACATGATTGGCGAAATGTGTGCATAAATGCAACAACAAATCATATCAAAGGGTTGAAATAAATAAAGTGTGCAACAATAAATGGCCACGTTCTAAAGGTTTGCAAAATATTAGCAGAACTCATTTGAAATTACCTGTGCTTGTGTTTTGTTACAGTTTTCCATTTAAGCCTGTTTACATTAAACGGACTGAAATAATATATTTTTATTCATTTCTTTTAGTGAGCAATTTTATTTCGTGAAATTGACCAATAAATCCCATCAACTCCATCATTTTATCAAATATATAAGAATATGTTTGCAATCAATTGTGATTTTTTAAAATTGCAAATTTTTTTTCACTCCTAGTTTTCTCAAAACCAAGAGCGGTATATGCTTGTTGGAAGATTCACCTTGAAGTTGCGAAGTAGCGTTGGCATTAAATTGCAGTTTTGTTTTACCTGCCTTTTTCAGTTTGTACCCAAGTAGAGAGCAGTATATCTATCTGATATATAAACTAATGAGCTGAATTATGCAATGGTAAAAAAGTTCTTTCTTTTGGATTTAAAAATATGCAAAATATCCGAAAATAATAAAAATATGTATTTTCCATTTATATTTTTTTTTTCTATTTCCAGAATTTGCAAAGTATCATCAATATATACCAAATATTGCATTACTTTCCCATTATTTTTGTCTTTGATTAGTTCAAATTTTAATAGACGATTTGAATGTGTGAAAATTTTGCAAAGGAAGTGTTACTAAAATTAAATTACCGAACTCCTTAATACACCTTTTTATGCTAAAAGACTACAACTGCAAAGGAAGATTATAAATCTGCAACCTGGAACTAAGAATTGAACTTGATATTCTATGCAGGTAATGTTTAACAAAATTAACTTTTAACTGAACAAAATTAAATTCGGATTATTCTCTTTACTTTCAGAAAACCTAATTTAGCTTACAGCCTGCTGATTTATTGGAAATCTAGACGCATCTACATATTAGAAGGAACATGCTGACATGGCTATTGTGATAAGGAAGATAGTGATCCATATAGTTTATTTGTGCACTCTTTAGTTGTTCGTGATAGTAATTGTATGTGTAAGTTATGTTAGAACAAAACACACAAATGACAAGAACCAAATATATTTGTCTATTGCATAATTCAAAAAATAATAAAATATTGAATATGTTTTATAGGAAACGTATATTTTCTTTTATTTCAAATAAAACTAAATACGATTTTGGGGGCGCAATATATAATTTTTTTGATTGAAATTTCTAGCCAATTTCAATTAATTATTTAATTGAATCAATCAAATAGTTGATTGATATTTGTCGCGAAATTAAATGAAATTTTAATTGATTCAATTAAAACTGTGATTGAATTTTATGTTAAAAATCAATCACGTTTTTAATTGATTCAATCACACAATTAATTGATTCCGTGACAACAGTCAATTAAATTTTTAATTGAAAATCGTGTTGGTTTTCAAACAAACTGGTTGATTGATACTATGATTTTCGTGATTGAAGACAATTCAATTAAAAAAATTATTGAATCCGCGATTTTCGTGATTGAAATCAATAAAAAATTTTTTGTGTGTAGTTAAAACTTCTTTTGTCATACTATAAAACTACTAGTGAAATGTTAAGTTCTTTCTCAAAAATAAGTACAATTTACTATAAGATTTTTTGTATAAGAAAATATTTTTTTACGAAAATTGAACTTGAAAGCGGATAGCAATTTCTTACTGGCAATTCCTATATTTAATATTAGTTGGTACAACTTTTCACAGTGAAATATTTTTAGTTCACATGTAATTAAATTTATAGGCATTTTTGTCAAAAATGTGTAGATAACATTTCATGAAGTTTTTGCTAATTTTAAGTTAAACGTTTCAACGTTGGCGTGGGCTGTTACACCTTTTTAGCAGGTATGTAACAAGGGAATATAAAGGTATGGGATATTTTGGTTTTCGAGGCATATATTGGTGTTTGTTTATTAAACCTTTTAAATTAAAGTTATTAATATTTTAGCAATGGCGAAGTGATGTTCGGTAGCTTAGAAGAAAGTTATTAAGAATGTTCAATAGTTAGGGAGAAATGATGGAATGGAAAGTATATTGAAATTGTTTTATAGAAATCTAAATTAATTTTTATTATTCAATGCTAAAAATAAATATTCAATTTCAGAGTAACCCCAAATTTGGAAAATTTTATGTTAGACCTCAGCTTATAGTTTAAGTATTCTTAAGTATTCTTTTTAAATATAGTTTTCTTTTAAAAAGAATATTTTTTATGTTTATTATTTGTTATTTATTTTTTTGGATACTAGTTTAATGTTTTTCTTTGTTGTAACAAAATATTTAATTTCACAGCAACCCCATATAGATTCGGAAAAATTTGTATATACCTCCTCATCGTATTATTTAATAGAGAACTGGTAAGATTTCTTTTAAAAATTGTCTTTCTTTTAACAAGAATATTTACGTTTTTATGATCTTTTTAGTACCAAAATTAAAGGTTTTTAATACCTTATATTAGTATTTCTTTAAACAAGTTTTGTGGAAACCAATTTAATATTTTTAATGTTGAAAACAAATCTTTAATTTCAGAATAGCCTCTTAACAATTTGCAATAATTTTTTATTACTCCTCTGCTTAATAGAGAATTGGTAAGGTTTCTTTAACTTTCTTTTAACCAGAATCTTTAGTTTTTTATGCATATTATTACTTCTTTAATAACATTTTTTGAAAACCAATTTAATGTAAAAAATAAATATTAATTTCAGAGTAACCCTAAGTGAATTTGGACATATTTTTATATTTCCTCTCAGCGTATAATTTAACAGAGATTTGGTATGTTTTATATTAACACTTTGGCTTTATTTTAACTAGAATATTTATTTTATTATGTCTGTCACATCGATAACAACGCAGTTTTTGAGTTAATATAGCTTACTTCATTATTTCTCTAATTGTTTCAGCTACATATTTTATGAGATAGTTTACGTAAGAAAAGTTAAATCCTTACACCATTTTATAAAATTTTACAAGTTAAAGTTAAAGTTAAAGAAATAAAAAATATGTTTTATATTTATACAATTTTCATTATTCCTTCCATTTTTTCCAGCAAGATGTGTGGAAATTATATTTACGATGAATAAAAACTAAGGATAAGTCAAAATGTCCAAACAGCGAGTTAGGTTAGGTTAGGTTATGTGGCAGCCCGATGTATCAGGATCACTTAGACTATTCAGTCCATTGTGATACCACAGTGGTGAACTTCTCTCTTATCACTGAGTGCTGCCCGATTCCATGTTAAGCTCAATGACAAGGGACCTCCTTTTTATAGCCGAGTCCGAACGGCGTTCCACATTGCAGTGAAACCACTTAGAGAAGCTTTGTAACCCTCAGAAATGTCACCAGCATTACTGAGGTGGGATAATCCACCGCTGAAAAACTTTTTGGTGTTCGGTCGTAGCAGGAATCGAACCCACGACCTTGTGTATGCAAGGCGGGCATGCTAACCATTGCACCACGGTGGCTCCCAAAAACAGCGAGTTAAAATAAACTACTTTCTTGTTCCACGTGGCAGTAATTTTTATTCACAAATACCATTGTATTATGAACTTGCATCATAAGTTTTTATAATAAAGTACTTTTTCTTAAATAAAGATTACTTTTAATGTATGAACATTTTCATAATAGTATAACGGTTTGTTGTTCCTTCAATTATTTAATTTCTCTGTATTGTGGAAAGATGTATTTAAAAATAGTTTCGTCGTCGACATTTTAATGAGACTGTTAACCAAATTTTGTTATCGGGTTTCCCAAAAAATAGTCACGTTAACCAAATTAATACAGATTTTTATACCCTCCACCATAGGATGGGGGTATATTAACTTTGTCATTCCGTTTGTAACACATCGAAATATTGCTCTAAGACCCCATAAAGTATATATATTCTGGGTCGTGGTGAAATTCTGAGTCGATCTGAGTATGTCCGTCCGTCTGTTGAAATCACGCTAACTTCCGAACGAAACAAGCTATCGACTTGAAACTTGGCACAAGTAGTTGTTATTGATGTAGGTCGGATGGTATTGTAAATGGGCCATATCGGTCCACGTTTACGTATAGCCCCCATATAAACGGACCCCCAAATTTGGCATGCAGACCCTCTAAGAGAAGCAAATTTCACCCGATCCGGCTGAAATTTGGTACATTGTGTTAGTATATGGTCTCTAACAACCATGCAAAAATTGGTCCGCATCGGTCCGTAATTATACATAGCCCCCATATAAACCGATCCCCAGATTTGGCTTGCGGAGCCTCTAAGAGAAGAAAGTTTCCCGATTTGGCTTTCGGAGCCTCTAAGAGAAGCAAATTTCACCCGATCCGGATGAAATTTAGTACATGGTGTTGGTATATGGTCTCTAACAACTATGCAAAAATTAGTCCACATCGGTCTATAATTATATATAGCCCCCATATAAACCGATCCCCAGATTTGGCTTGCGGAGCCTCTAAGAGAAGAAAGTCTCTTCCGATCCGACTGAAATTCGGTACATGGTGTTAGTATATGGTCTCTAACAACTATGCAAAAATTGGTCCACATCGGTCCATAATTATATATAGCCCCCATATAAACCGATCCCCCGATTTGGCTTGCGGAGCCTCTAAGAGAAGCAAATTTCATCCGATCCGGCTGAAATTTGGTACATGGTATAAGTATATGGTCTCTAATGGCCATGCAAAAATTGGTCGAATTCGATCCATAATTATATATAGCCCCCATCTGTAGCGTAGCTAGAAAATTTTCCTAGGGGGGGGGGGGGGGGGGGCTATAGCCCCCCTTGCTAAAAATTTATAGACTGAACTTATAGGTTCAATTAATGTTTTATTTCATAAAATTGAATAAAAAAATATACATCAAAATAACTCGACAATTAATTTATAATAAAGCAACTAAAAGTAGTTCCACACTTTTCCCAGCAAAAAAAAAAATTGTGAGTTGTTCTAAAGACACAACTTTAAAAGTACTTCCAAAAATGTCCTCAATTATTTTAACTACACATGAAGTTTTTATACCCTCCACCATAGGATGGGGGTATATTAACTTTGTCATTCCGTTTGTAACACATCGAAATATTGCTCTAAGACCCCATAAAGTATATATATTCTGGGTCGTGGTGAAATTCTGAGTCGATCTAAGCATGTCCGTCCGTCCGTCCGTCTGTCCGTCCGTCTGTTGAAATCACGCTAACTTCCGAACGAAACAAGCTATCGACTTGAAACTTGGCACAAGTAGTTGTTATCGATGTAGGTCGGATGGTATTGAAAATGGGCCATATCGGACCACGTTTACGTATAGCCCCCATATAAACCGATCCCCAAATTTGGCTTGGGGAGCCACCCGGAGCAGCAAAATTCATCCGATCCGGTTGAAATTTGGTCCATATCGGTCCATAATTATATCGGTCCATAATTATATATAGCCCCCATATAAACCGATCCCCAGATTTGACCTCCGGAGCCTCTTGGAGGGGCAAAATTCATCCGATCCGATTGAAATTTGGTACCTGATGTTAGTATACGGCCTCTAACAACCATGCAAAAATTGGTCCATATCGGTCCATAATTATATATAGCTCCCATTTAAACCGATCCCCAGATTTGACCACCGAAGCCTCTTGGAGGAGCAAAATTCATCCGATGCGGTTGAAATTTAGTACGTGGTCTTAGTATACGGTTTTTAACAACCATGCAAAAATTGGTCCATATCGGTCCATAATTATATATAGCCCCCATATAAACCGATCCCCAGATTTGACCTCCGGAGCCTCTTGGAGGGGCAAAATTCATCCGATCCGGTTGAAATTTGGTACCTGATGTTAGTTTACGGCCTCTAACAACCATGCAAAAATTGGTCCATATCGGTCCATAATTATATATAGTTCCCATATAAACCGTCCCCAGATTTGACGTCCGGAACCTCTTGGAGGAGCAAAAGTCATCCGATACGGTTGAAATTTAGTACATTTTGTCAATATATGGCCTCTAACAGCCATGTAAAAATTGGTCCATATCGGTCTTTAGTTATATATAGCCGATGACTTATTACACAAAAATTGGTCCATATCGCCAAAAATAATCTACCAAAACTTTATTTCCATAGAAAATTTTGTCAAATTTTATTACTATAGAAAGTTTTGTCAAAATTTCATTTCTATAGAAAGTTTTGTCAAAAGTTTATTTCTATACAAATGTTTGTCAAAATTTTATTTCCATAGAAAATTTTGTCAAAATTTTAATTCTATAGAAAATTTTGTAATCTACCAAAACTTTATTTCCATAGAAAATTTTGTCAAATTTTATTACTATAGAAAGTTTTGTTAAAATGTCATTTCTATAGAAAGTTTTGTCAAAAGTTTATTTCTATAGAAATGTTTGTCAAAATTTTATTTCTATAGAAAATTTTGTAAATAATTTATTTCTGTAGAAAATTTTGTCAACATTTCATTTCTATACAAAATTTTGTCAAAATTTTATTTCTATACAAAATTTTGTCAACATTTTATTTCTATAGAAATTTTTGTCAAAATTGTATTGCTATAGAAAATTTTGTCAACATTTTACTTCCATAGAAAATTTTGTCAACATTTTATTTCTATAGAAAATTTTGTCAAGTTTTTATTTCTATAGAAAATTTTGTCAAATTTTTATTTCTATAGAAAATTTTGTCAAAATTTTATTTCTATAGAAAATTTTGTCAAGGTTTCATTTCTATAGAAAATTTTGTCAAAATTTTATTTCTATAGAAAATTTTGTCAAACTAGATTATATACGTATTTAATCGGCTTTTTTTGTTTAATATATACCCCGTATGGGCTAACTTACAATTTAGAAGACAGTGTTAAAAAGTTTTACGATACCTTGCCATCGGCGAGTGTTATCGCAACCCAAGTAATTCGATTGTGGATGACAGCCTTTAGTAGAAGTTCCTACGCAATCCATGGTGGAGGGTACATAAGATTCGGCCTGGCCGAACTTACGGCCGTATATACTTGTTTTACTTCATTTTTTTCATATTTTAATGTGTAATTTTTTGTTTTCTTTTTTTCAAATAGTTTAAAAAAAGAGAAAGAATAAATAAATTGGTACAAATTATTCAAATTTTGCCACAAAACTGCTAAATCCATTATAGAAAAATCGATAATTTTGGAAATTATTCGAGGAAAAACGTTTCAAACAAGCGTCAGAATGCATTAAAAATCATAAAAACGATATAAAAATTATTTATTTAGGAAAATATCACAACTTTTTTTAATTCACATTCAAAACACTGAATTCGGATATCACCTTAAGAAGTGATGCAAATTCATTGCAACGGCTGTTGAAACGGTGGACATTTGTCCTGTGACAAGCTCATATTACTTTCATTGCTTCTCCGCCAATTTTGCACCACTTCTAGACCCAAAAAGAACATTTTCACTACTTTTTTGGCAACGCCTTTTCGCAGCATTATTAAGATATTAATTTATGAAAGAATAGTTTTAATATCAATTACTATTTGTTTAATTAAATTGACTAAACTAAATCAATCATAAGTTCAACCACAGCTTTATTTCATAAATATCTGACTTGAAACATTGCCATCGGCAACTGCTACCACAACCCAAGTAATTCGATTGTTCATGAAAGTCTTTAGCGGAACTTTGTGCGATTGTATATATTGTATATATATATTGTATATATATATTGTATATATATATTGTTTAATTTTGTATATATATATTGTTTAATTTTTATAAAAATTAAAAAAACTATTGACATTTATTGAAAAATGGAAAATCATAAATTGAGTTTCAAATTCTGGGGGGGCTAAAATTTTTCTGGGGGGTCCAAGCCCCCTCCCCAGAGGCCTTCCTACGCTTATGGCCCCCATATAAACCGATCCCCAGATTTGACCTCCGGAGCCCCTTGGAAGAGCAAAATTCATCCGATTCGGTTGAAATTTGGTACGTGATGTTAGTATATGGTATCCAACAATCATGCAGGAATTGGTTCATATCAGTCCATAATTATATATAGCACCCATATAAACCGATCCCCAGATTTGACCTCCGGTGCCTTTTGGAGAAGCAAAATTCATCCGATCTGGTTGAAATTTTGTACGTGGTGGTAGTATATGATATTTAACAACCATGCCAAAAGTGGTCCATATCAGTCCATAATCATATATAGCCCCCATATAAACCGATCCCGAGATTTGGTTTTGGAGCCTCTTGGAGGAGCAAATTTCATCCGAGTCAGTTAAAATTGTGCTAGTATATGGCCGTTAACAACCATGCCTAACTAGGGCCATATCGGTCTATAGTTATATATAGCCCTCAGATAAATCGATCCCCAATCACACAAAAATTGGTCCATATCAATATTTGTATATAGCCCCCATATAAGCGACTCCCATATTTCAATTCTGGCTCCCTACGAACCGTGCAAAAGTCCATATCGATTCGTAATTATTTGTAGACTTAAGGGCACCTTATACGATCGGATAAACTCTGCGACACAACACGTTGCGGCGACAAATCCGCTAATATAAGGCCTTGTTCGCGTGTTGCGGGGACGTGTTGCCATAAAATCAAAACAACTTTGATTTTTCTGGTTAGGAGGCACAAATCTTCACGTGTAAGGACATGTTCACCAAACATTAGAAAAAGCAAATTTATTTTCATAATTAAAACAAGCATTTCAGCAATGAAATTAATGATGGATCGCTAATTCAGCTTGGAATTTTTATTGTTTCTTCAATTTTTTATTAAAAAATGGCTTTACACCTAACTTTTCGTCCATCTTCATTGTTTGTTTTTATGCTTCTTCTTATTTCTTCATGTTGTTATCATAATTGTTCGTGCAGTGTGAGGGTAAAACTTGAACGAACACACAACAAATAGGCGAACCTCTGTCGTAGTGTTTATCCGACCGTCTAAGGTCCGCTTTACATACCTTTTTGTCTAATATATACCACGTATGGACTAACTCACAATTTAGAAAACGATTTAAGATACCCCAACCCAAGTAATTCGATTGTGGATGACAGTCTTTCGTAGAAGTTTCTACGCAATCCATGGTGGAGGGTACATAAGATTCGCCTGGCCGAACTTACGGCCGTTTATACTTGTTACTATTTAAATTTTATTTTAATCGTAAATGGTAATATATGAGCGGAATTGCGAAAAATGCTCCGAGTTTGCTTAAGTTTAAAGATTAAAAAAAAATTGGAGCGAATTGTTTACAACCTTTACACTTGAGTACAATCTAATTATTTTTCGGTTGTGAAGTAAAATAAATTAAGCAAAATCTTTACTTTATGTCGCAATTGAAAAACATTTTAGATTGTGCTCCAGTGTACAGGTTCTAAAAAATTCGCCTGAACATCTTAAAAAGATTCCTTGTGATTCATCTTTTTTCATCAAATACGTAGAGGATTTCACTGCTAATTCCTGTCCCGGGAATACTTCAAAATTCATATTGAGTATATTGTTCTCTTCGCGACGATTAAATTGAAACTGATTGGCGAAACAATTCATTGCTAGCATTCATTGAAATCTGCAGTAGCTGTAGCGGTTCCAGTCTACGCGTTTTGTAAAGCAGTTAGTTTTAACGAAATGAATAAAGCCCCAAAAAGATTCGTTGGCGTTTACTTTTATCAATGATTTCCATAATGTTGTTCTTGTTTACAATAGAAAGGATTGAGGCTTTTTTCCGTTTTGGGGTCTTATTTCCCGGAGTCTTTTATTTTCAATTTATTATAATTAAATTGTATATAAAATCAAAAAAAAAAAATACAATGAATGTATCAAGAAAATACAATTATTTTTACCATGAAGTGAATTCATTCGAGCAATATAAAAACAAATACTTCAACTAAATGCAATGAGGGAGGATTGGTGATACTTTCTTGCTTAATAATTGAGTCTTGGTCATGCTAAACACACACCTACTTGCGAATGAAAAACACATTTAACGAATGCCACATAAATTCAATTAATTAAGGCTAAGTGGGGTATTTGTGTTTTTGTCCGAAGATATTAGACATCGTCGATACCACTTATCGGCGATATGAGCGACTTCATTCATATGGTTAATTGTTTTAATTGTTAACAGCATGTTTGAACTTGTACTGATACATATGCATGAACTCACTCTCAAGCTATTCTTTCCCAGCGGGAAAATTGCGAAGTACCGCAAAAATCATGCCTTCTTAACCCATGATTTTGGGATCCTTAACACCTTCCCATATGCCTTCTCCTATCATGCATGCTAAAATGCCTTGCACTTCCTTTCTAAAAAATGCCCGCAAACATTATTCTGTGCCTTCTTTGGGAATTGGAAAAAGAAGGACCTACATTGTTGTTATAAGAACGAAAATTCAGTTTTTTAATACTAATGATAATTTTTAAAACATATCGACTCATTTTTTACTTAATCCAAAAAAAAAACAATCTTATGCATCCACAATTAAGAGGGACAGTTTTAATCCAATTTGCTCAAATCTTGAATTCGTGAAATTGAATCTGACTTTAGGTGAAAATAAAACCAATATTTCTTCTTTGAGAGTTAAAGAAGCAAACAGATTGTCTTCGATAGATTCGCTCCGCCCATTCTCTCTAGTAATTTTGACAACTTGTTTCACGGTATGAAATTGAAATCTTTTTTAATGCGAATCGTAAAGTCCAATAGAAAAACACGAATTAACTCATTCTCATATTAAACACGTAAGGAAAGTCTAAATTCGGGCGGGGCCGGCTATATTATACACTGCACCACTATGTATACCAACATCTTAACACCTTCAAATTTCTTAGGAGCTATATAAAGGTTTATTTTGCCATATACAAATATTTAAATATGAACTGATTTGGGCAATTTTTTTAAATATTCACAAAATGTCTAGACACAAAATTTAAATTGGTTTATGACCAGGACGGACCACAATGTTAGTAAAAAAAAAGTAAGGAAAGTCTAAAGTCGGGCGGGGCCGACTATATTATACCCTGCACCACTTTGTAGATCTAAATTTTCGATACCATATCACATCCGTCAAATGTGTTGGGTGCTATGTATAAAGGTTTGTCCCAAATACATACATTTAAATATCACTCGATTTGGACAGAATTTGATAGACTTTTACAAAATCTATAGACTCAAAATTTAAGTTGGCTAATGCACTAGGGTGGAACACAATTTTAGTAAAAAAAATATGGGAAACATTTAAATCTGAAGCAATTTTAAGGAAACTTCACAAAAGTTTATTTATGATTTATCGCTCGATATATATGTATTAGAAGTTTAGGAAAATTAGAGCCATTTTTACAACTTTTCGACTAAGCAGTGGCGATTTAAAAAGGAAAATGTTGGTATTTTTACTTTTTTTTGTCGAAATCAGAAAAACATATATATGGGAGCTATATCTAAATCTGAACCGATTTCAATCCAATTTGGCACATATGACTATATTACTAATTGTACTCCTAGTGCAAAATTTAAACCAAATTGGGCCAAAACTCTGGCTTCTGGGGCCATATAAGTCCATATCGGGCGAAAGATATATATGAGAGCTATATCTAAATCTGAACCGATTTCAATAAAAGTTTGCACACTTGACTATACTACTAATTGTACTCCTAGTGCAAAATTTCAACCAAATTCGGCCAAAAATTTGGCTTCTGGGGCCATATAATTCCATATCGGGGGAAAGATATATATGGGAGCTATATCCAAATCTGAACCGATTTCAATCAAATTTTGCACACTTGACTACACGACCAAGTATTATGTTTGTACAAAATTTCAAGCAAATCGGTATAAAACTCTGGCTGCTGGGTCTATATTAGTGCATATCGGGCGAAAGATATATATGGGAGCTATATCTAAATCTGTACCGATTTCTTCCAAAATCAATAGGGCTCTATTCTGACCCAAATGAGGAACATGTGCCAAATTTGAAGGCGATTGGAGTTAAATTGCGACCTAGACTTTGATCACAAAAATGTGTTCACAGACAGACGGACGGACGGACAGACGGACATGGTTATATCGACTCAGGGACCCACCCTGAGCATTATTTCCAAAGACACCAGGTGTCTATCTCGTCTCCTTCTTTGTGTTACAAACATATGCACTAACTTATAATACCCCGTTCCACAGTGTGGCGCAGGGTATAAATACGGGAAACATTTAATTTCTGAAGCAATTTTAAGGAAACTTTGCAAAAGTTTATTAATGATTTATCGCTCGATATATATGTATTAGAAGTTTGGGAAAATAAGAGTCATTTTGACAACTTTTCGAATAAGCAGTGGCGATTTTACAAGATAAAATGTTGGTATTTTGACCATTTTTGTCGAAATCAGAAAAACATATATATGGGAGCTATATCTAAATCTGAACCGATTTCAACCAAATTCGGCTCGCATAGCTACAATACTAATTCTACTCCCTGTGCAAAATTTCAATTAAATCGGAGTAAAAGATTGGCCTCTGCAGTCATATGAGTGTAAATCGGGCGAATGCTATATATGGGAGCTATATCTAAATCTGAACCGATTTCAACCAAATTTGGCACGCATAGCTACAATGCTAATTCTACTCCCTGTGCAAAATTTCAATTAAATCTGAGTAAAAGATTGACCACTGTGGTCATATGAGTGTAAATCGGGCGAACGATATATATGAGAGCCATTGGCGGAGCTAGAAATTTTCTCTGGGGGGGGCTGTGCCCCCCCCAGACATCCTTCAAAATTTTGTCGAAATTTCCGAAGCGATAAATTACCCCTATTGATAAAACTATACATCCTCAATTTTATTGCGGTGTTAAAGGCAATATGCAGCAAAATCAATCAAAAACAAAAAAACTCAATCACAAAAATTAGTTGTATCAATTAATTTTTTAATTGGCTTTGATGATTGATACTATCATTTTTTTTGATTGAATACATTTCAATTAAAAACAAGTAAGTAAAATCTAAAGTCGGGCGGAGCCGACTATATTATACCCTTCACCACTATGTAGACAAACATTTGTGTTACCATCTCAACTACTTAAAATTTGCTGGGAGCTATATAAAGGTTTGCATTTCCAGATACAAATACTTTTAATGGAAACAATTTTTTGTACTTCTACAAAAACTCTAGAATTAAAATTTAAATCGGCTAACGCCCTGGGATGATACACAATGTTAGTAAAAAATATGGGAAATATGAAGCGAGAGAAATTTTAATGCAATTGTACAAAGGAGATTTTTAATTTTTCAGGCGATACATATGTATTCGAGATATAGGACAATTAGAGTAATATTTACAATTTTTGCTACTCAGCAGTGGCGATTTTACAAGGATATTGGTTAGATCTCGCCAAGATATGTGTAGGGCGGCTTGGAGCCATATTTAAAACTCATCCGTTCTGTGGAAATTTTGGCATTGCAGTGTGTAGGATATGGGGAAATCATCACAGAATTTTGTGTAAACTGTGAGAATTTTGGCCATATTTGTATTCTCTGTGGAAACTATCCAGTCAATTGGAGGAAAATCCCATTGAAAATGGGTCTAAAATATGAAACAGTCGACCATATTTCCCCAACTCTGGTGTACGTATATATGGGAGCTATATACAATCTGAACCGATTTTGAATAAATTTGACATGTATAGTTAGAATAATAATTCTGCTATCTATGCGAAATTTCACGTAAATGGGAGTATAACTTTGGCCCCCCTGGTCATATGAGTGCAAATCGGACAGGAGATATATATGGGAGCCATATCTAAATCTGAATCGATTTCAACCAAATTTGGCACAATTACCTATACTACTAAACGTACTCCTTGTGCGAAATTTGAAGCAAATCACGGCAAAACCCTGGATTTTGAGGCCATATAAGTTCAATCGGACGAAAGATATATATGGGAGCTATATCTAAATCTGAACCGATTTTAACAAAATTTGACACACTTAACGATACTATTAAACGTACCCCTTGTGCAAAATTTGAAGCAAATCACGGCAAATCTCTGGCTTTTGTGGCCATATAAGTTCAAATCGGACGAAAGATATATATGGGAGCTATATCTAAATTTGAACCGATTTCAATCAAGTGTACCAAGCATTGGTAGAATGCCAATTCTACCCTCTGTGCAAAATTTCATGAAGATCGGTAGTAAATTTTGGGCTCTGTGGTCATATGAGTCTAAATCGGACGAAAGATATATATGGGAGCTATATCTAAATCTGAACCGATTTGGCTGATATTTTGCAAGATTTGCGAGATTCATTAAATATTTGGATGTACGGTATTTCAAGAAAATTGGTTGATAAACACGCTAACTATGACCACATCGTAGATAATTATATATGGCAGCTATATCTAAATCTGAATCGATTTTTTCCAAAACCAATAGCAATTGTCTCTGTCTCAAGAAACGGCCCTATGCCAAATTTGAGGACGATCGGACTTAAATTGCGAGCTGTACTTTGTGCACAAAATTACATATACAGACAGACGGACGGACAGACAGACAGACAGACGGACATCGCTAAATCGACTCAGATTTTAATTCTTACCCGATCGGTATACTAAAAGATGGGTCTATGACCACTATTTCTTGGCGTTATATACAAATGCACAAACTTATTATACCCTGTACCACAGTAGTGGTGAAGGGTATAATTAATTAGATCGATTAATTTCATGGTTGAAGACAAAAAATATTTTATTGTGTGTGGGAGCCGGTTCCACGACACCGCTATAAATAATCAAATAGCAACTTACCATTATTTAATATAACAAAAAATAAAAGCATTGCTTTAAGTATGTGTTTGAAAAATATTGTTTGTAATTTATTTTTAATTCAAGACAACAAACATATGATTTTTAAATTTTATTTAAAATGTGTGTTTTAAAACAGGACTAGAAATCATAAAGCAAAACATAAACTTAATATATTCATCGTGTATAAAAAATACTAAGAATAAAAAATTAAATAAAAGGCAAAAAATAAATTGAATATTATAAAACGTCTATCTTCGATTAGTTTTTAAAAATTCTCTGAGAACAGAATACAACGAAGCAACTGTCGAGAGCAGCGGTGCCAACTCTGTTGATTTTTCGTGATTTTGACGATTTTAGATGGTAAATTGGGCATGTGACGATTTATGATTTTAATCAACGTAGTTATAAATTGACTATTTTTGAAAATGTGCGTCTCAAGTTTCCTTTTAGTGTTTTTATTACGTGTTTTTAGTTGTAATGTAAATATCAATACTAAAAAATATGCTTAACATACTCTCTCTGCCACAATCTTAATTGGATTAAACACATCGCAAAGCTTGAATTAAAATATAAATCAACTGTAGCTTTGATTATTCTGGGGGGGGCAAGAACTATTCTGGGGGGGGCATAGCCCCCCCCAGCACCCCCCTAGCTACGCCAATGATGAGAGCTATATCTAAATCTGAACCGATTTCAATAAAATTTGGCACATTTGACTACTACTAATTGTACTCCTAGTGCAAATTTTCAACCAAATTGGGCTAAAACTCTGGCTTCTGGGGTCATATGAGAGCTATATCTCAATCTGATCCGATTTCTTCCAAAATCAATAGGGCTCTATTCTGACCGAAAACAGGAACTTGTGCCAAATTTGAAGGTGATTGGACTTAAAATGCGACCTAGACTTTGATCACAAAAATGTGTTCACAGACAGACAGACGGACGTTCGGAAGGACAGACAGACGGACATGGCTAGATCGACTCAGTGACCCACCCTGAGCATTATTGCCAAAGACACCCTGTGTCTATCTCGTCTCCTTCTGGGTGTTGCAAACATATGCACTAACTTATAATACCCTGTTCCACAGTGTGGCGCAGAGTATAAAAAGTTAAATTTAGCGTTCGTAGTTAACGGATTTTTTTCGGTGTAGTAATATCATCTTTTCATTTTCGCCTAATCAAGTATATATACACTGTATATAGTCGGAAATAGATATTTTGTTGTGCTACGCACGGAATGACAAATTTATTATACCCCCAATACCATTCTGTGACGTCAGGTATAAAAAGGATCTCATACTCATTCTTTCATGGCTGCCAAACTATTAATTTGCTAATGTCTAGTTACTCCTAACGTTGGCCTTCTAGAAGACATTCTCTGTAACATATAAAAGATCCGATACCCATTATACGTTCACTTCCAACAGAAGGGAACGCGGAATGACCTCACGTGTAGCTTAAATTTACCTTTTGGCGCCCACATCACATAAATGTGTCGTAGGCCAGTGGATGAGTGTAGGACTCCCAATAACGAGGATCCCGGTTCAAATCCCGACGGAGCAGAAAAATAAAAATACACTTGAGGTAAATATTAAAATCACAAAAATAAGATAAACTGTATAGGAAAATAAGTCAAATTAAATTCTAACGTAAAAGGTATGAGGGCAAATGTTCAGTTCATAGACAACCTTGCCTTCAAAATATTTATTTTTACACGCTTTCTTTTATGCCTTCCTGTCCAGGCCTTTTTGAGGGCCTTCTTTGGAAGGCATGATTTTTGTACTTAGTATGAAGGCCTGATAACATGGCATCGACGACACCACCTCTAGAAGGCATACGAATAGAAGCGAGAGGCAAGGCCTTGGTCTCCAATCCAATCCAATGTTATTTTGAAATTAACACGTAATGCAGCGCCCAGGCCTTATAGCTACCCGGACAGCACTTCCATCATCGATTCCACGTCGCTTCCATTTCCCGCTGGGTTCATACATCGCCCGCCACATACACACAACCACTCGCACGAGTCCTGCCAATGCGAGAGACATTGTGCCAGGAACTTTGTCTTGCATTGGCGGCAGGTAACAGCATGTACATGTGGATAGTTGGTGGTAGCCTAGTACATTTGCCATGAGACCAAGAGAGCTCAGTGCTGTAGTGTATTTGGGATCTAGGGAGCCAATGCAATAATTATCGAAGAAATGCAAGAACCGATAGCGATCATTGTTGACATGTCATGTTGACAATCCATTTTATTTGTTGCAACAAAACTTTTATCGTTTTAAGTTGATGTGAGCGACCATCATTAAAATGTACACACATTTATGGACGAATAGAATAATCACGCATATAGCGGTGTATGTTTGTATGGGAACCACATGTATGCCCGGGCAACTGAATTCATTTGACTATTGCATGCCGTTTGACTGAAATGGCAATGATATCTACAGTCCCGATGAAAATGATAGAACCACCTCGGCGTATTCATTGCGTGTGGTGTAATTCGTTCATCATTGTTGTGAGAAGATCAAGTAATTTGCCCTACACCACTCATTTACACTTTAGCGTGTTGGGAAATTGTTCAGACTCGTTTTTTTTTTAATAGTATCGCATTTGACTTTATCTCAAATGAAATCCCCCAAATCCGAAAAATTATAAAATGACATTTTACATAATGTCATACTGCAGGGAAAAGGTGATAGTTACATGTATAAACCAGGGCTGTGGAGTCGGAGTCTGAAGATTTTGGTGGAATCGGAGTCGTACAAATTTTGCTCGACTCCGACTCCGGATAAACTAAATGTTTTAAAACACTTCACATTTTTGTAACTAAACAAGTTTTTACGCAAATTAGTTTCCATTTGAAATATTTTGAACAATCGATTTTATTTTAAGACCATATTGAATATTGAAAGAAATGTTTTTTTCAAAAATTTATTTCTATAGAAAATGTTGTCAAAATTTTATTTCTATAGATTTTTTTTTTAAATTTTATTTCTATAGAAAAATTTTCAAAATTTTATTTCTATAGAAAATTTTATTTCCATAGAAAATTTTGTCAAAATTTTTTTTCTATAAAAAAATTTGTCAAAATTTTATTTCTGGAGAAAATTTTGTCAAACTTTTATTTCTATAGAAAATTTTGTCGAAATTGTATTTTTATAGAAAATGTTGTCAAAATTTTATTTCTACAGAAAATTTTCTAAAAATTTTATTTTTATAGCAAATTTTCTCAAAATTTGAAGTATTTGAGATTTTATCGAAATGTAGATCTAAATACAAAGTTGTGCAGAGTATATTATAGTCGGGCCCGTCCAACTTCAGACTTTCCTTATTTGTTTTTTTACTAAAATTGTGTTTCGTCCCATAACGTTAGATTTAAATTTTCAGTACATAGATTTTGTAGAAGTGTATACAATTTTGTCTAAATCGGTCCAGGTTCAAATTCATGGATATGGGAATATAAACCTTTATATAGCTCGCATTTATGGTACCCCCCACAATAGAACTACAAATTAGTAGGTATTGAAATGAGATTTAGTTATATTACCCGGAGTCGACTACGGAGTCGGAGTCGAGGCTGAGGAAAAATGCTGGAGTCGGAGCCGAGCAAAATTGGCTCGACTCCACAGCCCTGGTATAAACCACCAGTGTGTTTTTTTTTGGGTGTGATATATCTCTTTAACCACTTGGTCCCATTGCGATGTTCGTTTCTTCGCCGCTTGATGAGTTGTTTAGCCACCATCTTCCATAGTCGAATTCAGCAGGTCGTCGGCTTCTTCAATCGATCAATGACTTTAATTCTGGTGAAACTTCCAACAATTCTTATATAAACCAATCTTCTGATATGGTTTCTTGAGCGTTTAGGTTAGAAGAGGTTAGTTTGATCCCTAACGAAGTATGAATTCTGTCGGTCCAGATATTGATATAGCCGTACGTAAACCTATTCTTGAGCCTCAAAATGCATTCGGTTTGACTAAAATTTAGATCGCAGGTTTTTTGGGGCCATACAATCAAATTAGTACGTTTTTATATATATCGGCTATTTATACCCTGCGCCACACTGGAATTACAAGAAGTGCATATGTGTTCAACACCCAGATGGATACGAGATCCTTACATGGTGTATTTGGCAATAATGCTCTGGGCCGGTTGAGAACGGTTGCCACTCGTGCCAAAAAAAAATCTACCAACATTTGAAGAAAATTTTACCAAAACTCTACCGAATTAAAAAAAAACTTATTTTGAAGATTTGTTATCAAAATTTTGTGCTTATTTTGAAAAACATATGTCTTTTTTCGAAGAAAAAAAAGTCTTTTATTTTTAATTTTAGAAGTTTATTTTGAATATTTTCAAGAATATATATTATGATATCTCCTATTAGCGACAATTTTTTGGGCGTATAAATATTCCTTGAATTGTAATGTTAGTGTTGTAATGTTAATGCACATTTAGACTATTCAATCCATTTTGATACCACAGTGGTGAACTTCTCTCTTATCAATGGTTAGCTTGAACTGTGAATGTGTCGAATTTTGTTTTAACGATTTATCTTGCACCAACAAGGAAAAGTTACTTCTTCTTTGAAAGATATTGGATTTTATCAAAACTTTATTTTTATAGAAAATGTTGTCGAAATTCTAAACCTATAGAAAATGTTGTCAATATTTTATTTCTATAGGAAATTTTGTCAAAACTTTATTTCTACATAAAATTTTATCAAAATCTAATTTATTTATAAAATTCTCTCAAAATTATATTTCTATAGATAAATTTTTGACACAATTTTACTTCTATAGAAAATGTTGTCAAAGTTTTTATAGAAAAGGTCAAATTTGTATTTTATAGAAGATTGGAGTACCTCTTAGTTGTAGAGGAATATTTTAAAAATTATACTAAAACATCAAGAATTTTGTCAATTTGCCAAACAATAAAAAAATCTAAAATTTTTGGTAGAATTCTATCAACTGTGGCAACCGTGCTCAGAGTCCATCGACCCGTGTCCGTCTGTCTGTGAACACATTTTTGTGATCAAAGTCTAGGTCGCAGTTTTATTTTAGTCCAATCAACAAGAAAGTGTTGGTCAGAATATTTAGAACCCTATTGAGTTTGGAAGAAATTGGTTCAGATTTTTCCATAGTTTTACTCCGATTTACGTGTACAGGAAGCAGAATAAACATTCTTACTACGCGTACCGCATTTGCTCAAAATCAGTTCAGACCAAATTTTAGATTTTAGACCAATTTTTGTCCAAATCGATGCATATTGAATTATATGTCGTGGACATAACCCTTTTTATATAGCAACCAGCGAATTTGAAGGATTTCATACGGTATCGAAAACGTAAGTCTACAAAGTCGACATCGCCCAAATTTAGATTTCCTTATTTGTTTTTTATATAACACCAATATAGCCCGATACGAGGATTTTACTTCTTGAAGCCGAGTTATTTGTTAAAAATGTTGTGATTTTATAAATATTTATGCAGAAAATTGTTGATATCTGTTCATTTATGACGGGACCTCTATGTACGCTTATGTTTTGCCTAAATTTCTTTTAGTTTTGTAGAAGAGAAAAACTCTTTCGAATGAATATATACACTTCGCCAAACAACAAAATAAACCGTCTTAAATAATTACACGGACGAAAAAGACTGTTTTTCATACGATTGGGTGTAAAAATTATATGTTTGGAACTCAAATTTTTTAACACAATATTTTTAAGTGCAAGCATATAATGTTCATAAACTAGCATAACATGTTTGGGACATATATGTTAATATGTTAGAACATATTATGTTTGGGACATAAAATGTTCTTTTTGCCGCGCTTTTTCTATTCCCGCGAAAGCGGTAGTTTTTTCCAATTTCCCGGGATCCCACTCATATAAGAACTTAATTTAAACTACAGACATGCGAACAAATTAAAAATGTTAACCAATAAAATCAAGCCAAACATTTTTATGTGGGAATAAATTAACCAAATCAAGAGGAAATATTTTCTAATAAAAAACTGTTCTAATGTTAGGAACATTTTATCTAAAATAGGTTTATAACGTATTTTGAATGAACACTGTGTTTACGCTGAATCTCCACATAAAACTAATAAATTATTTACCAACTAAACAAAATAAACTAAACTAAAATATTTAACTCATCATAAGCAAATGCATTTCATTAAAACCTTCTTGAATAATTGTTTATTAGAAAAAATGATAAAGGCTAAGCACCAAACTCAACTCGTTGGATACAATTTTAAGGGAAATTGCAATATTTTACTTGGATTTTTTATACCCTTCACCACTACTGTGGTACAGGGTATAATAAGTTTGTGCATTTGTATGTAACGCCAAGAAGGAGTAATCATAGACCAACCTTTTAGTATACGGATCGGCTTAGAATTAAATTCTGAGTCGATTTAGCGATGTCCGTCTGTCTGTCCGTCTGTCTGTCTGTCTGTTGATGTATTTTTGTGTGCAAAGTACAGCTCGCAGTTTTAGTCCGATTGTCCTAAAATTTGGTATAGGGTCCTGTTTCGGCTCAAAGCCATATCGGTTCAGATTTAGATATAGCTCCCATATATAGCTTTCGCCCGATTTACACTCATTTGCCCACAGAGGCCAATTTCTAACTCCGATTTAGTTGAAATTTTGCACAGGGAGTAGAATTAGCATTGTAACTATGCGTGCCAAATTTGGTTGAAATCGGTTCAGATTTGGATATATCTCCCATATATAGCTTTCGCCCGATTTACACTCATATGATCACAGAGGCAAATTTTTAACTCCGATTTAGTTGAAATTTTGCACAGGGAGTAGAATTAGCATTGTAACTATGCGTGCCAAATTTGGGTGAAATCGGTTCAGATTTGGATATATCTCCCATATATAGCTTTCGCCCGATTTACACTCATATGACCACAGAGGCCAATTTTTTGCTCCGATTTAGTTGAAATTTTGCACAGGGAGTAAAATTAGCATTGTAGCTATGCGTGCCAAATTTGGTTGAAATCGGTTCAGATTTACATATATCTCCCATATATAGCTTTCGCCCGATTTACACTCATATGACCACAGAGGCCAATTTTTAACTCCAATTTAGTTGAAATTTTGCACAGAGAGTAGAATTAGCATTGTTGCTATGCGTGCCAAATTTGGTTGAAATCGGTTCAGATTTAGATATAGCTCCCATATATATGTTTTTCTGATTTCGAAAAAAATGGTCAAAATACCAACATTTTCCTTGTAAAATCGCCACTGCTTAGTCGAAAAGTTGTAAAAATGACTCTAATTTTCCTAAACTTCTAATACATATATATCGAGCGATAAATCATAAATAAACTTTTGCGAAGTTTCCTTAAAATTGCTTCAGATTTAAATGTTTCATATATTTTTTTACTAATATTGTGTTCCACCCTAGTGCATTAGCCGGCTTAAATTTTGTGTCTATAGATTTGTAGAAGTCTATCAAATTCTGTCCATATCGAGTGATATTTAAATGTATGTATTTGGGACAAACCTTTATATATAGCCCCCAACACATTTGACGGATGTGATATGGTATCGAAAATTAAGATCTACAAAGTGGTACAGGGTATAATATAGTTGGCCCCGCCCGACTTTAGACTTTCCTTACTTGTTTTTTACTAATCTTGTGTTCCACCCTAGTGCATTAGCCGACTTAAATTTTGAGTCTATAGATTTTGTAAAAGTCTATCAAATTCTGTCCAGATCGAGTGATATTTAAATGTATGTATTTGGGACAAACCTTTACATACAGCACCCAACACATTTGACGGATGTGATATGGTATCGAAAATTTAGATCTACGTAGTGGTGCAGGGTATAATATAGTCGGCCCCGCCCGACTTTAGACTTTCCTTACTTGTTTTTTTTTTAAATTCCTTTACTAAGTTTAAATCAACCGAATAGCACTTAAAACAAGTTTTTGTTATATTGGTAGTAACATTTTATTTAAAGTATTGTGAAAAAATTCCGAGGAACTCGCTCACTTAATTCTCGGGAAAACAAGAGGGAAAATATGGCAAAATCCCGGGAGTTCGAGGGATCCGGTTCCCGGTAAATACACTACATATACATGGAAATGAAAAAATTTAGAATAACTGTTTCACTTGCAATCTGCAAGAATTGACACTTTATTTTCAGTTATTGTTTATAATGTGCTCCAGCAAAGGCAGTTCAAATTATATACTCACAAATATGAACATCGTTCTAATAAATGTAAATTCAATAATGAATCTAGATAGACGTTGTGAACTATCTAATTTTCTAAATACTTATAATCTGGACATAGTTCTCCTTAATTAAACAAAACTGAATAAAAGACATAAATTATCATTTGCTAAGTAGCATATGATTAGAAAAGATAGACAAAATTTTAAACGCGCAGGGGCACTGGAATTCTAATCAAGAAAGAAATTAAATTTGAGATATAAAGGGTGATACGGTCAAAATTTGGTCAATAGAAACTTGACGTATTTCTTTCAATTTTGCATTTAAAAAACCTGAACACCCCTCATTTTGAAGGTGTGTGTGTGTAGAATGTTGCTCCTATTTTGATTTTGGACTTCACTCTTCAGTTGTCAAAATGCCGCCCAAGCAAGAAGAGCAGCGTATCAAAATTTTGCTCGCGCATCGCAAAAATCCGAGCTACTGGCACGCAAAGCTGGCAAAATCGCTAAAAGTTGCCAAATCAACCGTTACAAATGTAATTAAAGTGTTTGGGGAACGTTTGTCGACAGCCAGGAAGTCTGGATCGGGGGGAAATCGAAAACCGGAAGCCGCTGAGACGACAAAGAGAGTTGCCGGTAGTTTCAAGCGAAACCCTAACCTCTCTCTCCGAGATGCCGCAAATAAGCTGGGTGTATCGTCTACAACGGTGCATCGAGCCAAAAAACGAGCCGGACTATCGACTTACAAGAAGGTACTGACTCCAAATCGCGATGATAAACAAAATACGACGGCCAAAGCGCGATCCCGGAGGCTGTACACGACGATGCTGACGAAGTTTGACTGCGTGGTAATGGACGACGAAACCTACGTCAAAGCCGACTACAAGCAGCTTCACGGACAGGAGTTTTATACGGCAAAAGGAAGGGGAAAGGTAGCAGATATTTTCAAGCACATAAAACTGTCAAAGTTCGCAAAGAAATATCTGGTTTGGCAAGCCATCTGTAGCTGTGGCTTGAAAAGCAGAATTTTCATAGCTTCCGGGACTGTCAACCAAGAAATTTACGTGAAAGAGTGTTTGAATAAACGTCTGCTGCCTTTCCTGAAGAAATACGGTTGTTCCGTTCTGTTTTGGCCGGATTTGGCATCTTGCCATTACGGTAAAAAGGCCATGGAGTGGTACGCCGCCAACAACGAGCAGGTGGTTCCCAAGGACAAGAACCCTTCCAACACGCCAGAGCTCCGCCCAATTGAGAAATACTGGGCTATTGTCAAGCGGAACCTAAAGAAGACCAAAAAAACTGCTAAGGACGAGCAGCAGTTCAAGGCAAACTGGCTTTCTGCGGCGAAGAAGGTGGACAAGGTGGCTGTACAAAATCTGATGGCAGGTGTCAAGCGTGAGGCCCGTCAATTCGGATTTGGAAAAGCGAAAGCCTAACTGAATATTTTTCCTGAATTTTATACTAATTGAACTTGAAAAAGAAATTTAATTTGATTTTTTAAATCAACGATTTCACCGATTTACACGCATTTTCCCTTGACCAAATTTTGACCGTATCACCCTTTATAGCAATAGGATTGCCGAATCATTCATGCACCTAGAAGCATGAAATTCCCACAAGTTCAAATGAAAATATTTTCGTAATTTCAGCACACTATCCTTCGGGAAATAACGATTAATTTTTTACAAATGATCTACAAATATTTTGTCTTCTCTCAGTTTAAACTCCTTGAATAACTACTTTATTTTAGCTGTTAACTTCAATGCGAAGCATAGAGATTGGGGTAACCTGTAGATAGTCATAAAGGCACAGTGCTCAAAAACTGTTAGCTGAGTATGAAGTAAATTTTAACGCAAAATGCATGCGTCGAATGAACCTTCGTTTCCTCGAAGCAGGTCATATGTAGATGTGTATTTGGTGTACTCAGCAGGAAAACGCGACAATAAATTGTCTTAATACGATTCCATATGATAGCGACCATAATGCAGTGCAAATATACATTTAAAAGACGCGGGGTAATGAAAATTTTATTTTTTTAGAGTCTGTGAACGACTATAAATTAAACTACAGAAAGACGAAATGGAAGTTTTTTCAAGACAAGATAAATAACTCTTTGAATACGCTTTTTATACCAAACGATTCGTATGTACCAAATGGTATTATTGACAATTATTTAAAGAGTTTATACAACATTATTATTAGAGCTATAGACGATACGACGCCTAAGTACAAAGAACGTGATCATTTTCAGATATTCAATACGCCTCTTTTAAGAAAACTTCAAAAAGAGAAAAATAGACTTTTAACAATGATTAAGTAACGCAATAGGTTGCAAACGTTTATTACAAGTACTGATAAGTCGAAACTGCAACTGACTTGTAAACTTATTCAAGGGAATATTGCTACTGCGCTGGACATATATCACTGCAATAGATTAAGTAATATAAATGCAAAAGACCCAATGCAAATATTTTCAGAATGTCGAAAATTTTATAGGAAAAATGATCCACCAGAAATCGAAACTATTCGTATCCCTCGGAGCGATATACACCTTCTTGAGAGTTGCAACATTGACACTAATGAATTGACGGTAGAAAGTAATTCGGATATGTTTCTTATCACAGAAGGCGTACAAAAACTAGATGCAATTGGCTCATATCTGGAATTATTATATGGGCACAAAAACTTAGACGTAGAAAATGAAACGCACAGAAAAGTAGCGGATTGTTTCGACAAATTTTTAGCAGAAAAATCTGCCAATGAAAATAACCCCAACCACTTCATAAATGATGAAAACTCTATCACCATTGGTGAACTCACATATATTTTCAGAAATCTAAAGGGAAAATTCTCATCAGGTATAGATAACATTCCGAATATAGCATTGAAGAGCATTCCCGAAAGACTGATCTACGTTTATTGTAATCTTTTTAATAAACTTATTGGCAATTGCTACTTTCCAGACATTGGAAGATTGGAAAAATTGTTAATCTTCTGCCAAATATTAGCAAAACTTTTGAAATATGTATAAATAACAGATTAGTAAAACTAATCGAAGCTAAATCTGTGATAAATTAAAACCAATACGGCTTCCAACACAACCATTCAACCGTCCACGCGGCACATACTTTAGCATCTGCTATACAATGGAACAAAAGATTTTGCACAAGTGCATGTTTAATCGATTTTCAGTAAGCTTTCGACAGTATATGGATTCCTGGTCTTTTTTTATAAACTTGAGAGGTATAACTTTCCGCTTAAAATTAGGATACTACTTCACAATATGTTAAACGAAAGACATTTTTTAGTCTCTGATAGAAAATTCGTTAGCTCAAGGGAATTCATGATAATAAACGGGTTACAACAGGGAACTGTCAATGCCCCCACTTTATTTAATATTTACATTTACGATCTCTTAAATCATACCACTGACTCTATATGTGACAATATACAAAAATTAAATGTGAATCTACAGAATAAATTCGACTGCGTGGTTAAGTACTCCAAAGATTGAAACATAACTATTAACTATGATAAGTGCGAAACGATACTATTTAGACCACCTTTTAACAAGTGCAATCATAATATTAGAAAACATTGGAGATTATTCGGAATTGAATTCCCGGATCATAAGAAAATCCCTAATAGTGTGGTAGTAAAGTACTTAGGCATCCACTTAGATAAGTTTCTCTACTTTACCGACCACATCAGATATCAAATACCCAAGGCTAGAAACTCGTTCTTTCGAGTCAAACAACTTTTCTATTCTAAGAAAATGAAAATCTTGCTGTATAAATCATTAGTCAGGCCAATCTTAACCTATGGATGTCCTGTATGGTTTAAAAATTCACCATCGTACATGGAACTCTTGATGAACTTTGATAATTTTATAATAAAACTTATTAGAAATCACATTATAAGAAGTGTGGAATGTACCTCAGATAATGCTATTATAGATCTATACTACACAGATCCTAATTACATAAATGAAAGTTTAAACTCAGGATACGTGCCCCCTGAAGCATTCATGTACCCGGATCATAAAGATTTTATTCAGAACATAGATGGTATTCCAATGTTTTATCATTTATACAGAAGAGCCAACATAAATGCTTTCCGCAATGAAATAATACTGAACAATGATTTGAGATTTGATACTAACGTGTCAAATAAAGATGTAATTGAAAGAAAACTTATTAAAACTTATAATACCCGGTTCCACAGTGTGGAGCAGGGTATAAATAGATATTGGTGGATTATTGAGTAATCAATAACTTCTCTTCTTTTACTTTTACCAACAAGCTTTTATTTATTAAAATATCCAAGTAATGTTTTTGTATAATTTTTTTTTTCATTGCATTTATTATACACAATACAAAAAAATTTAAGTTATAAATTTACTAAGCATATATTAGTAATAGTTAATGTACTTGAGTATCCAATTATGGGCTATGTATGCAGTTAATATTATATATACATAAATCTTTTTGTTTATTTATAGAAATAAATTTTAGAATATGAATTGAATAAAATAAACAACTGAAAAAAAAACATTTTTTCACATATTTTACACAGCCATTTATGCTTGTACAGGGAATGTTATTGTCGCCACAACCATGCAAAAAGAATTATCTAGCCGCGAAAAATATATTACTTGTTAATAAAAATTTTCATTTTATACAGATGACTCTTCCAGTGATTATGTTAAAATGCTAACATTTTTGCTTTTTTCAATACGAAATGATCCGACCTCCACCCAGAAAAGGCATGTGATCACCCCACATATGTTTCGAGGACATCATGTTACTTTTGCACGGGAAACCTGGAACACGTTTTTATACCCTGAAAATAATATATTTTATTAGAGGTGTGCACGTGCCTACAACGGCGTCATTCATCTTCTTGCAATCAAAATTGTGTTTATATGTAAGTAAACAATAGTTCACTTCTAAAAATTTATGCTTGGTTTAAAAAGAAATATAGTTTAGGATTGTAAAATAATGTACTCTTCAATGGTTATCTTTAAAATACTATAGAATCAGAGAATGAAGCCGCCGAGTCGAGACGCCGATTTTAGCCTCCGCCGACTAGTTTTTACCAGTCGAAGCCGTCGCCGAATTTGTCGACTCATCTTGACTTAAAGTTAGCCGCCAATTAATCAAAAATATTGATTTGAATCAGAAAAAAATTATTAATAATGGTTGCATTTTTGTCAAAATGTTTAACTTTCCACCCAAAATCCGTCAGTATCAAGTTGCTATAATAATTTTGCAAAAATTTGGCTCAGAACATTTGAATTATGTGTAAATGTGATTGTAAGATAAGTTGTACAACTAATCTCATTACCATTCGGATAACATCAAATTGATTTTATTATGGATAATTGTCCGCCGTCGATAAGACAAATTTATATCGGCTTAGCCATCAAGCCGCCGCCGCCGGAGGCAAAAAATTAGTATTAGCCGCCGCCGACAAAAATGGGTCGGCTTCATTCTCGATGAAGAATATTAATAATATTTGTACTCATCTGGTTATTTCGGTATTAACACAATCAAACACAGAGATGGTCTGTATCAAACTTTTTTAGATTTGCGATTGTCGCAATGTTATAAAGGTCACATACGCGTCGAAAATGTGGAAAAAGTAACAAACGTCGCAAACACTCATAGAAAAATTCATGTACGGCGTGCTCATTTCAAAACGATTCGTTCATGACAGTGAATCAACACACATGTGGTGTCAAACTGTGAACCGGCGGTGTTATTTAATCTGATAACGATAAAATGACACCACGCGTTATTAAAACAACAACCAGCGTTCATGATCTGAAAACGTTATGGTTATGACTTTATAAACAAAATTAAAAACAGATTTCCGCTAGCGTGACTCGAACCTTTGCTTTCTGCACCATACACGTTAACAACTCCCTCGCACCACCGAGGGAGTTGCCATAATAACGTCTGACGATTATTTTAAGACTTTTCATGGTCAAAGAAAAACGAATGCCATTCATTAAATCGTGAACGCCCGTGGACGAAATTGTGAACATTCCGTTTCATTTTGTCACCGTCCGTTCACGACTATGTAACGTATTTTTTTCTATTATTGAACTCAAATACTTCAGCCGCGTCAGCTGGGCAGCGAATTCGATGATATCTAAGATTATGAAATGTTCGAAGAAGTTTCAGAATAAACTTATTTCAATGGGAGACTTCACGCCAAAATTACTATGTCATACTCGATGGTGCGGTAAACGTTACGATCTGCATGGACGAAAAATACTGCTTTTCATATGTTTGGAACCCAAATTTTTTAACACATTATTTTTAAGTGCAAACATATAATATTCATAAACTAATATAACAAGTTTGCGACATAAATGTCAATATGTTAGAACGTATTATGTTTGGGACATAACTTTTTGTAAATATAATATGTTTGGATGCAAACAAACATTAATTTAGAAATAGCCTATAAACATATATGTGTTTAGCAAGAGAGGCCTAGAGAGTAAGCTGCAAGTAAAAGAATGGAAGTAACCAATTGGAGCCTTGAAAATATTTATACACAATACAAACAATATTTTGTTTGGACTAATCCTGAAAATGTATATGCTTGAAGCAAAAAGTGTTTGGGGTATATGTTACAGATGCGATTGTTTTTGAGGGTGTAGGAATTATATATTGAAGTCTGACGGTTTGAAGTATGCATAAATGTTGAATTACATATCATGCGTTAATCCGTGCCTTGATGGAAGGGTTGATAATTTTCAGTTTGAAGCACTCTAATAAAACTGTTGCTTTCAAAGAAAAATTCAACTCTTCAATCAACGGTCGCATTAACGCATGGTATGTAACTCCACCTTAAGACCTTGTTTGCGTTGTCTTAGTAGCAAATAAAACATACAAAATTAAAAAAAGTTTTTGCTTCAAATGGGCCTTCATGTCGTAAAGCCAAAAACAAATGGAAGTGGAAACTGCGATAAAAAGCATTTCTCGCACGATAGAGAGAGCATAGCATTTTCTCGCAAGGACCTTTTAACCTTTGAAAATGGTACTCTAAAGTCTCGTCCTCATTGCATTAAAAATAGTGAAATATTTTTCACAAAATATGAATGGTCCCGATGTCTGCCACAATATACAAAATATTAGTATATTTATAAAAATATAAACGAGGTTTCAGTAGTAACAGTAGTTTGCTTTGCAGAAACTCATTTGAGGTCCGAAACAAGTGTTATAAAATAGATCGAGCAGGTAACGCTCGTAAGGATTCAAGAGTGCACAACATATTTAACATGCATCTCAGAGTTATGGATAGCTCTGGCTCATTTGTTCTTGTTTGCAAGAAGCTTCACATACCATAACTAAAGCAAAAAACAAAACAAAAATCATCAATTTACTCGGAAAATCACTAAACGTTTTAAAATGCTTAGATTACGAAAAACAAATAAAATTGCATTTTTGTTAAAGAGTACTAGAAAAATATTTATAATTATATAGGCTACATTTCTTACCTTGATTGTTTGGAAAACCGAGAAAATCGGTGAAGAAATTGTAAGTTTTTCGACATTTTTGTGGCTTTGTGTATGAAGATGAAATTTTTTCGACTAAATATATTCAGCTTTTTTGTTTGCCTAGTCAAGAGCTACAAAAATAAATAACACCATTTTTCGAGACCAGCCCATTATTTCTAAAATCCATTTCTTTATAAATACAAATCTACTCACCAAATTTTGTGAAGGTAACTTGGTGGGAAGTATTTTTTGTCACTAAAATCATGATTTCGCCCATAGTGCAATCGTGAAATTTGAACCTCTTACTTCAATTTACTTTATTTTAACATACGATCACATCACAAACATTTGAAGTGACGTTTCGATGCATCGTCATCGATAGAGGCTGGGAGTGCTTAGACGTTCTATTACGATGCCAACAGACCCAGGTTCAACCACCCATGGGAGCGAAAAGTCTTTGAAATTGTAAAATTAGATGATAGGAAAATAAAAGTGCAATTATGAAAATAAAAAGTGTAATTGGTGAAAAAATATTTGTTTTTTTTCGAAATTTCTTCATTCATGAATTTCCAATGCACAACTTCTAAACCAATGCAAAGGATCAAAAAATGGAGTCCATCCGTCCTATGACAATCCCATGTAAAATTCATTGGAGATGATCCAAGTTTGCACTACTTCCCGACTACTTCAGTGAAAATAAATTTAATAATTCCAAGTATCAGTACATTAATTTTTAATAGAGCCAATTTTATGTTCGATTAATTAATAATAGGAGGACATAATGGAAATGGTATACGCTACAATTATCTCATAAGGTGCTCTTATTAAGATTATCAAGTGTGTAACTGCCACTATGAATATGCGGAGTCCAACGATTCTGGCAATCGTAAGCTGTAAGCTTCTGTTGTGCATTCATTCATGCATCCGTACAACTACAACTACGCGCAGGGACAAAAGGCCGATCTTGACTTAACTTACTGACCCTTGACTATTGGTTAATTGTGGTGCATCTCCCTATGCCAGGAGCACAGGTGGTCTTCCATTCTCATTCACGTCCAAGTTCGTACCTCCTGGTATCAGCGAGCAAACAAAACGGAACCGAACAATTTATGCAAAACGAATTCAATTAACACCTATAGTTTGTACGACGACAGTTTGAAACTTTGCCAATGACACGTCCATTCGTTAAAGCCTTCCAGGCTGACCCTCTTTGCATACCGGAGGGGAATACTGCTTTCAGCGTCTCCACTCAGTTATTGAATGCGGTGGAAACTGCCCAATATCTCCATATCAGAAAGAGTTTATCTTTGAATCTATGCCGCCGAATGGGACATAGAGTTGCTGTATGACCAGCAAATACGGTTGCGAATTGCAGCGTACGAATATCAAACGTCCGTCTGTCCGTCTCTTCATTCATGCATTCACATTCGATGTACTAGAGGGCAAGGAGTTGTTAGTTCATTGCTATTGTTTTGTGTTCTTGGTTTTGGTGCCCTTTAGGGAAACAATATTTTGACAAGTTCCTCCGTTCTGTGTCCTGTCTGCCACTCAGCAGCAATGACAGTAGCTGGGCAATGTCAGCCGCATAATGGATGGCCGTTGGTTGGCCGCTTGTATTCCATCATCGGTGACGACAGGTGAAACATGAAATGTTCAAATGGTCATGAATGAAGTGAAAACATCGTTTAGCGAGAGAAAGAGTTGATTGAGTGAATGACAATGAATTCCCGGCTACTCCAGCGTTTGTGAGGGTACCAACAATCAGCCATCGATCGGCTTGTTTCACATGACATGGAGTGTTCTGCTTCCGTATCGTACAACCGACCACTCTAATCGATCTCTCCGCGCTCGTAGTTATTTATGTGACAAAATTTTGCAAATAATTGGATTGACTGATCACAGATAGCACGCATGGCTGAACACGGTTCCCATATGTTTGCAAGACCTGGCGTAAAAAGCTCCTCCGAGCTACCCTTCAAATATGCCAACGCTCATAATTTAATTCAATTAGACGTGCATTGCAATTCAATTTGGAATAGTCGATGGTTTTTTGGGAGGGGATCGATTGATGCTTGTTTTTGCAACATTTTCGAGGTTCCTGAGCAGCTACACCTTGTGTTATCCCATTTATATTACATATTTTGATATCTTCATAAGCTATGATGGTCAGTGATGTCATAGAGGATTTACGACTGAACAAAGAAAAGATGTTCGGGTTTTTTGCCAGTTTCCACAATGTGTTCTAACTGAAAGGGTTATAAAATGTCATAATTTCTTAGTGCTTTTAGATATCAGACGTTATAGGTTTATCACAGAATAAATGGTCAATTGAATAGTGCCCGGCGTAGAAAGTGCTATCAGGATTAAATCCATATGACTTCTATTTAGCCTAACTTTGACAGATTTAACATGGTTTGCACTCTGACCGTTAGAAAATAATTAAAAAGGTCGTCATTGCATTATTTTTTTCTTCGGATCTAGTTTATTTTAGTGCTATAGAGTACGAAACAAAAATTTTTGGAAGTATACTTTACATGAATGTAGCAAGATGTCCTCCTAGATGGACATTGATAGTCAAAGGAGTCAATTCACCTAAATACATTTAGAAACTTTTTAATACGTGAATACCGCAACTGCCTTCAAAACTGTACATGAAAAATGTAACCATATTTTCCAAAATTTTTATTTTATGTTTTATGCTACATTCTTCAGCATTTAGTTGAGCCCATCTCTGTAAGCGTGATAATAATACACGTTCTGAATAATCGAAAGCTTAGTTTTGATAACTTTTTTATCAGAGTTCTGGTTTACAAGTTCAAAATCGCATATTGTGTATTAAATTCTTTATTAAAACTCTCTAAGGTTTGAATTTTATATATAGGATATATATAAGAAGAATATTTGTTTGCTTTGCAAACCTTTTAACCAAAAAATTTGTATTTTTCAATGTTTGAATCCTTTTCACCAAAAATGAGCCGAGTTCCTTGAAATCTCAAAGTCGTAAAGATATTTTTCCAACTCCTATGGGATTTTCAGAGCCCCATACAATCTAATTTTTACAATAATTTCGAAGTTTCCATTCCATATAACATTTCCATTCCATATACTACTTAAACGATTATATAAATTTTACAATCTTTAGTTACCGATGTCCACTATAGAGGACATGAGTTTATCGACTTAGGTTAGGTGGCAGCCCGATGTATCAGGCTCACTTAGACTATTCAGTCCATTGTGATACCATTGGTGAACTTCTCTCTTATCACTGAGTGCTGCCCGATTCCATGTTAAGCTCAATGACAAGGGACCTCCTTTTTATAGGCGAGTCCGAACGGCGTTCCACATTGCAGTGAAACCACTTAGAGAAGCTTTGAAACCCTCAGAAATGTCTCCAGCATTACTGAGGTGGGATAATCCACCGCTGAAAAACTTTTTGGTGTTCGGTCGAAGCAGGAATCGAACCCACGACCTTGTGTATGCAAGGCGGGCATGCTAACCATTGCACCACGGTGGCTCCCAAGTTTATCGACTTACACTGTATATATTTTTTTAATTTTTTTAGCTACCCAGCAAAAAAAAATTGGAAGTTGTTCCACAGACATTTCTTTTAAAGCCCATCCCAGAATCCCCCATAGAGTTTTTTCAACTTCCGATGCAGTCCTTTTGGACAAGTCCACAAACATTTCTTCTAAAGCGCATCGTGGGATCCCCCAATGATTTTTTTCCACTTCCGATGCAGTCGTTTTGCACAAGCGCACAAACATTTCTTCTAAAGCGCATCTTGGGGTCCCCCAATGATTTTTTTCTACTTCCGATGCAGTCCTTGTGGACAAGTATTAGAAAGAACGCAATCAGTCTATTTTAAGTGCGAATTTTGGACAATTAAATTTTACAAAAAAAAAAATAGAAAACTTATAAAAAAATAGAAAATTATAAAAAAGCAAAATAATAATAATAATAAAAATTATTTCATCCTCGCTGGGATTTGAACCTGTGCCGTTTGACTTTTTCGCTTCCATGGAAGTTCTTTTGAGAAGGTTTTGCAAAATACGAGAATTTTTAATATTTTTTATACCCTCCACCATAGGATGGGGGTATATTAACTTTGTCATTCCGTTTGTAACACATCGAAATATTGCTCTAAGACCCCATAAAGTATATATATTCTGGGTCGTGGTGAAATTCTGAGTCGATCTAAGCATGTCCGTCCGTCCGTCCGTCTGTCCGTCTGTCCGTCTGTCCGTCCGTCCGTCTGTCCGTCTGTCCGGCTGTCCGTCCGTCTGTGGAAATCACGCTAACTTCCGAACGAAACAAGCTATCGACTTGAAACTTGGCACAAGTAGTTGTTATTGATGTAGGTCGGATGGTATTGAAAATGGGCCATATCGGACCGCGTTTACGTATAGCCCCCATATAAACCGATCCCCAAATTTGGCTTGGGGAGCCTCCCGGAGCAGCAAAATTCATCCGATCCGGTTGAAATTTGGTACGTGGTCTTAGTATACGGTCTCTAACAACCGTGCAAAAATTGGTCCATATCGGTCCATAATTATATATTGCCCCCATATAAACCGATCCCCAGATTTGACCTCCGGAGCCTCTTGGAGGGGCAAAATTCATCCGATCCGATTGAAATTTGGTACCTGATGTTAGTATATGGTCTCTAACAACCATGCAAAAATTGGTCCATATCGGTCCATAATTATATATAGCCCCCATATAAACCGATCCCCAGATTTGACCTCCGGAGACTTTTGGAGGAGCAAAATTCATCCGATCCGGTTGAAATTTGGTACCTGATGTTAGTATACGGCCTCTAACAACCATGCAAAAATTGGTCCATATCGGTCCATAATTATATATAGCCCCCATATAAACCGATCCCCAGATTTGACCACCGGAGCCTCTTGGAGGGGCACAATTCATCCGATCCGGTTGAAATTTGGTACCTGATGTTAGTTTACGGCCTCTAATAACCATGCAAAAATTGGTCCATATCGGTCCATAATTATATATAGCCCCCATATAAACCGATCCCCAGATTTGACCTCCGGAGCCTCTTGGAAGAGCAAAATTCATCCGATCCAGTTGAAATTTGGTACATGGTGTTAGTATATGGTCTCTAACAACCATGCAAAAATTGGTCCATATCGGTCCATTATTATATATAGTTCCCATATAAACCGTCCCCAGATTTGACGTCCGGAACCTCTTGGAGGAGCAAAAGTCATCCGATACGGTTGAAATTTGGTACATTTTGTCAATATATGGCCTCTAACAGCCATGTAAAAATTGGTCCATATCGGTCTTTAGTTATATATAGCCGATGACTTATTACACAAAAATTGGTCCATATCGCCAAAAATAATCTACCAAAACTTTATTTCCATAGAAAATTTTGTCAAATTTTATTACTATAGAAAGTTTTGTCAAAATTTCATTTCTATAGAAAGTTTTGTCAAAAGTTTATTTCTATACAAATGTTTGTCAAAATTTTATTTCCATAGAAAATTTTGTCAACATTTTATTTCTATAGAAAATTTTGTAATCTACCAAAACTTTATTTCCATAGAAAATTTTGTCAAATTTTATTACTATAGAAAGTTTTGTTAAAATTTCATTTCTATAGAAAGTTTTGTCAAAAGTTTATTTCTATAGAAATGTTTGTCAAAATTTTATTTCTATAGAAAATTTTGTAAAAAATTTATTTCTGTAGAAAATTTTGTCAACATTTTATTTCTATACAAAATTTTGTCAAAATTTCATTTCTATACAAAATTTTGTCAACATTTTATTTCTATAGACATTTTTGTCAAAATTGTATTGCTATAGATAATTTTGTCAACATTTTACTTCCATAGAAAATTTTGTCAAAATTTTATTTCTATAGAAAATTTTGTCAAGTTTTTATTTCTATAGAAAATTTTGTCAAATTTTTATTTCTATAGAAAATTTTGTCAAACTAGATTATATACGTATTTAATCGGCCTTTTTTTGTTTAATATATACCCCGTATGGGCTAACTTACAATTTAGAAGACAGTGTTAAAAAGTTTTACGATACCTTGCCATCGGCAAGTGTTATCGCAACCCAAGTAATTCGATTGTGGATGACAGCCTTTAGTAGAAGTTCCTACGCAATCCATGGTGGAGGGTACATAAGATTCGGCCTGGCCGAACTTACGGCCGTATATACTTGTTTTTGTTTTTTTTCTTTTTGATTTTTATGGAAAAATATATTTATACGAAAATATATGCCGAAAATAAAAAAATAAAAACGATGCATAACATAAAAAAAAATAATTTTTTAGAAAACTATTTGATAAAAAAATTGCCGCTAGTGAGATTTGAACCTGCGTTTCATATTTTTTCGTTCATACCAATAAAGAACATCTCGAGAAGCAATTAGAATGTTATTCCTTGGTGTCGTATTACGGTCATATCACAAAAATTTGAATTGACCTTTCGACTCTTTATGTTCAATGGCGTTTGTGGCTGAGTGTGCTAAGGTGTTCTGTTATGGTGCCATCAAACCCAGGTTCAACCCCTGGCCGGAGCGAAAAAGTTTTTCAAATTGTAAAAAATTAGATAATAGGAATTAGATAATAAAAAATATGGTTGAAAATTGGTTGAAAAACACCCTCAAAAAAAAAAAAAAAAAACAAGTAAGTAAAGTAGAAAGTCGGGCGGGCCGACTATATCATACCCTAAACCACCATTACAGAATTAGTAATCATAAGCATTTGTGGGGTAACAAATAGGTCTGGGAGATAAACCGCAGTTGCATATTTAATAAAATTAAGGGGTACATGTCCATGGGTGCCTTGTGTCAATCTGACTAAAGCTCATAGTCAATGTTGCCAGGGAAAATGTTCGGTTTACCCTACAAGGACAAAAAAATTCCCTACTTTCCCATACATTCCCAAACAATCTTCCCTACTATATTTTTCGTTAAATTTAAAAAAAATTTACAAAACAAAAATAGTTCTAAGTACTTTATTATCTTAAAACATGAATATGCAACGTATATAACTTAGAATATAAATTTGTATTACCACCACGGTTGCCACAGTTTGTAGAATTCTACCCAAATTAGTAATCTTTTTTCCTAAATCTCTATAAAAATAAAATTTTGGAAAAAGTTTCTATAAACAAATTTTTGTGAGAAATTTTTCTATAGAAATAAAATTCTGACAATAAATTCTATAGAAATAAAATTTTGAGAAAAAATTCCACAGAAATAAAATTTTGAGAAAATTTTTTATAGAAATAATATTTTGAAAAAAAAAAATTCTATAGAAATACAATTTTGACAAAATGTTCTATAGAAATAAAATGTTGACAAAATTTTCTACAGGAATAAAGTTTACCACACATTGTTAAAGATCAAGCCTTGCCGGCTTCTAATTTCCTCCTCTAGAGCCACCAAAATGTAAAAATTATTACAAATTGTGTTGAGTGAAAATGTCCTACATTGTGGCCCTACGTCCCTACAAGACTCTAAATATTAGAAAAACCCTACATATAGGGAATTTCCCTATTTCTACCAACACTGGCTGTGTTGATATTGCGCCTACGGAGTTAGTATGCCACTAATATTGAGCCCATTATTAAAAAAGAGAAAATCGTTAAATTAGTGTGGGTAATAAATACAAATTTGTAAAAATCGAGCAATATTCTTATGTAAGAGCTACAAGTACGTATAAGTACGATCGGCTAGTACATCAAAATTTGAAATTTGAGTAACATTGCTTAATAAATAAGAGTACTATGGCCAAATTTGGGAAAATCGAGCGATGCATATATATGGAAGCTATATCTAAATCTGAACCAATTTGCTTAATATTTTGCGGGTTTGATTAATACCACAAAAGGTTACCTTGTGCAAGATTTGAGTAAGATCATTTACGAAATGAGGCCTGTATGGTCAAACATAAGGTTATAAGGCGAATTTTTCAAAATCGGGCGATACATATATGGGAGCTATATCTAAATTTGAACCGATTTCGATGAAATTTTGCGCATGGAGGACTGGATCTAGCCAACTTTTAGTAAGATCGGTTAATAAATAAGGGTTCTATGGCCAAATTTGGGAAAATCGGGCTATACATATATATGGGAGCTATATCTAAATCCGAACCGATTTCGATGATTTTTTGCACATATAGTTAGTGCTATAGAAGACTACATTTAGCCAAATTTGGGTAAGATCGGTTGATAAATAAGGGTTTTATGGCCAAATTTAGAAAAATCGGGCGGTACATATATATGGGAGCTATAGCTAAATCTGAACCGATTTCGATGTTTTTTGCACATATAGTTAGTGCTATAGAAGATTATATTTAGCCAACTTTGAGTAAGATCGGTTGATAAATAAAGGTTTTGTGGCCAAATTTGGCAAAATCGGGCGATACATATTGTTACGATTTTATATTTAGGCGTTTTTAATTACCCGACAATTAAAACACAGTTCTTTTAAATAACGACAATCTACAATTTATTTACTGTGACTTCACACTTTACAATTCGTTCACACTGAAGTTATTCGTTTGACGCTTTAATTAAGACTGACTCGTTAGCAGCATGTGAGCGCTTTTATATATGACAGTGTGGCAATACGAGAACATTCTGGTAGCACACAATATTCTGGCAACGCCAGAACATTCTTAGACAATGCTAGAAGGATCTACGACCATTAAGCTGTTCATCTGGTGGCTGCCAAACACATACATGAGATGAGATGAGAATGCAGAATAACAAAGCAAAGGGGTTGCTATTCTATGAGAGAGTAAGAACTAACATTTCGGTAAGCAAACAAAAGAACATAAAAGAAATTCAGGAAAATACTAGAAAATGAATAGATGATTCCAACAAGTGATAGCGAAATTTTATCGTTACAATTTGAAGTTTTAAATTAACGGAAACTAATTTAAATAAACTTATATCTATAATTATCAAATTCGTAACAATATTTATGAGAGCTATATCTAAATCTGAACCGATTTGGATGAAATTTTGCAGACTTGAAGGGCGATGGAAAAGATTACGTTTTGCCAAATTTGGTGACGATCCGTTTGAAACAACGCGCAACGTGACCCCATTTGTCGAAATCGGGCGATACATATATATGGGAGCTATATCTAAATTTGATCCGATTTCTTCCAAATTCAATAGCGTTCGTCCTTGTGCCCAAAAAACTCCCTGTACCAAATTTCATCAAAATCGGTTAATAATTGCGACCGGAATCCTGTGAACAACAAATACATGGACAGACGGACGGACGGACACCAAGCGCTAGATCGACTCAGGAGGTGATTCTGAGTCGATCGGTATATATTTTATGGGGTCTAAAATCAATATTTCTGGTAGGCACATTTTTTGGCCGATCAAACTTATTATACCCTGACCACTATGTGGTTTAGGGTATAAAAACGATTCTGTACCATATACCCCTAAACACATTTTGCTTCAAGCATATACATTTTTGGGTATTGCCCAAACATTTATATATTTGATTTCTTCCAATATATAATATGTTTGAAAACATATTGGTCTAAACAATATAATATGTTTGGGTAGTCTAAGTTCCAAACATTCCATCCAAATTCAATAATGTTATCTTCCAAAAAACTATAAGTTATTATGTGCATATATAATATGTTTGGAAACATTTTGAACCCAAAAATATTATATGCTTAGAAGAATTTTCTCCCAAAGAAGATTGTGCTCAAAAATGTTTTTCTGCCTAATTGTATATTCCCTCACATTTTTCTCACTTCCACGAGTTTTTTTTAGTTCTTAGCACCTTTTCCTGTAATACAAACATTTTAGAAGAAATTATTATATTTTATAATTTTTTTAATTTTACCTTTTGCCGGACGGGGATTCGAACAGCGGACCACACAGTTTGTAAGCTAGCACACTATCCACTGGCTACGTAGCTGTTATGGTCATCAAGAGATAATTATCGTTATAAGTTATATTTGTATAGCATAGCTTGCGGCGCCCACGAGCTGATGCAAACATAACATTGTTTAACAACATAAAATTATTAAACATACATTTGTTGGCGTCGTGGAGCAGTGGTTGGTACGTCCGCCTTGAATGCAAGGGTCCTGGGTTCGATCCCTGCTTCAACCGACACCAATTTTTTTTATTTTTTTTTTTTACTTATATTTTTTTACATATATTCCAGATACGTTCGGAATATCCCGAAAAGGTGTTCAACATTACATACTACTATATTAAATTTTTACTACAAAACTGTAAAGTGTGTCTTATAATAGACTTAAAGTCAGAAAAGAACAGTGCTTGATATAAACGAAATGGACTGAGTTCAAATCAGATATTATTTCTTTATTGCAAAAGTAAAAATTTTGTAACAAAAAAAGGTTTTTGTACACAAGTTTGAAATTTTCGAAGAAATTCAAAAAACTCTTACGACTTATTTGTGATTGAGTGATTTGACTTGAAAATGGGTATCATAACATGAAAGAAAAAATTTTTGGACTTGACCTTAATAATTTGACTTTAATAATTTAGAAAAATTCTTTAAAATTAATGAAATTGTCTTTAAATTTGTTGCATTTTTGCATCTTGACTACAAAGCAAAAATCGTTAAAAATAGGACATGTTTTTCAACACTTTTTTAAAGAAGTTTTTTTCTTGAAACATAGCATAATTTCTACTGGAAGTCTTGTTTTTAACGGACTTTTTATAGCATATGAAAAAAGCTGAAAAGGCGAAAATTTAAAATTTGCTTCATAGAGTCAAATACACAAAACCCACATTTAAAAGAGAATTGTGTCTTAAAAGTATCCTTACTTGAATTCTCGGCTTCATTGGCTCGGAATCTCTTGCTTCCGAATGAATTTTCTCTCCGAATACTCATTTTAATATTTTTACTTAAGCATATACAATTTTTGCCGAAGTCTTATAATACAACATAAATATGTTTACTCCAAATTTGTAAATTTATACTTGTTTATATTCACACATAATATTTTTCCAATCTTTCGTTGTGTATATATATTTCTAAGGCGCCAAACATAATATGGTCTAACATATTAACATATATGTCCCAAACATGTTATGCTAGTTTATGAACATTATATGCTTGCACTTAAAAATATCGTGTTAAAAATTTGAGTTCCAAACATATAATTTTTATACCCAAACATATGAAAAACCGTCTTTTTCATACATGTAGTTCATTTTGGAACCTAAATGCTAACTTGTAACGGAGAAAACACATAGGAATTATCCCCTTGTAAATCGAATCTCTACTTCCTACTTTTACTTTCGAAAACTATTACATGTTTTTATGTTATATGTTTTGAATTCAAATTTTTAGCAAATTATTTTTAAGTGCACGCTATAACGTTCATAAACTAGAATAACATGTTTTCGACATATATGTTAATATGTTAGAACATATTATGTTTGTGACATAACATTTTTTGGGTATCATATAAGTGGATGCAAACATATATTAATTTAGAAATTGCTATAAACATATATGTGTTTAGAATGAGAGAGTATGCTGCAAGTAAACGAATGGAAGTAACCAATTGTCGCCTCAAAAATATGTACACCAAGAAATTTTCATTAAAAGTTTTTTCTACAAGTGTATGCCTAAGGTGAAACATAATATATTTGAACAATACAAACAATATTTTGTTTCTACCAATCCACAAAATATACATATATGCTTGAAGCAGAATGTATTTGGGGTATATGTTGCAGAAGCGATTTTTTTGAGGGTGTACACAGACAAACACGTTTCAATTGACGCATTGGAAGATATCAGTAAAGCATTTATTCGTGAGATACCGACCGAAATGGTGCAAAGAGTATGCGAAAATTGAACTAAGCAGATGAACCAGTCAACATTTGTATAAAATTATCTTCAAACATTAAATTATATGGACCGTTCTATATTCCATGTATTCCATGCATTTTTCTGAATTTGATGTTTTTTTAGAATTTCTAAACAAATCAGCCTTTATTTACTATGTATATAAACAATATTGACTCTTGTGCTCAGAATATTAATGAAGATTAAGAACAGACTGAATCTTAATGCATCCAAAGCCAAATACGTGATAATATCTCTCGATAGAAATTTCGAATTTAATAACACCTCTAATTGCTTATATATCGGCAACGAACCATTACAATCTATATTGACCCATTTCAATCTCGGAATGTCCTCCAATTCAAACCTGGCCTGGTGAAATGACATATCTTGCGCTATCAGAGAACCACGTGGAATGCTTCGGAGCTTATAATATTCAATACCAACATGTGAAATCTTTCCCAATTTTGATTTTTCGGATACCTCAGGATTGAAAATAGCATACAATAATATATGGCTTAACAAGTATATACGGCCGTAAGTTCGGCCAGGCCGAAGCTTATGTACCATCCATCATGGATTGCGTAGAAACTTCATCTAAACACTGCCATCCACAATCGAATTACTTAAGTTGCGGTAACGCTTGCCGATGGCAAGGTATCTTAAAACCTCCTAACACCATCTTCTAAATTGTATGTAAGTCCATACGTGGTATATATTAAATCAAAAAAGATCGATCCAATACGTATATAATTCAGTTTGACAAAGTAGACAAAAAATTTTGACAAAATTTTCTACAGAAATAAAATTTTAACAAAATTTTCTATAGAAATAAAATTTTCACAAATTTTTCTATAGAAATAAAAATTTTGACAAAATTTTCTATAGAAAGAAAATTTTGACAAAAATTTCTACAGAAATAAAATTTTAACAAAATTTTCTATAGAAATAAACTTTTGACAAAATTTTCTATAGAAATAAAATCTTGGTAGATTATTTTTGGCTCGAGTGGCAACCGTGATTATGAACCGAATAAAATTTGAACAAAATTTTCTATAGAAATAAAATTTTGACAAAATTTTCTATAGAAATAAAATTTTGACAACGATGAAAATTTTATTATGAACCGAATAAAATTTTAACAAAACTTTCTCTAGAAATAAAATTTTGACAAAATTTTCTATAGAAATAAAATTTTGGTAGATTATTTTTGGCTCTAGTGGCAACCATGATTATGAACCGATATGGACCAATTTTTGTGTGATTGGACTAATTTTGGTATGGTTGTTAGCGACCATATACTAACACCACGTTCATAATTTGAACCGGATCGGGTGAATTTTGCTCCTCCAAGAGGCTCCGGAGGTCAAATCTGGAGAATGTTTTATATGGGGGCTATATATAATTATGGACCGATATGGACCAATTCTGGCACGGTTGTTAAAGATCATATACTAACACCATGTTCCAAATTACAACCGGATTGGATGAAATTTGCTTCTCTTGGAGACTTCGCAAGCCAAATCGGGGATCGGTTTATATGGGGGCTATATATAATTATGAACCGATGTGGACCAATTTTTGCATGGTTGTTAGAGACCATATACCAATATCATGTACCAAATTTCAGGCGGATCGGATGAAATTTGCTTCTCTTTGAGGCTCCGCACCCCAAATCTGGGGATCGGTTTATATGGGCACTATATATAATTATGGACCGATGTGGACCAATTTTTGCACGGTTGTTAGAGACCATATACCAATAGCATGTACCAAATTTCTGCCGGATCGGATGCAATTTGCTCCTCTTTGAGGCTTCACAAGCCAAATCTGGGGATCGGTTTATATGGGGTCTATATATAATTATGGACCGATGTGGACCAATTTTTGCATGGTTGTTAGAGACCATATACCAACATCATGTACCAAATTTCAGCCGAATCGGATGAAATTTGCTTCTCTTTGAGGCTCCGCAAGCCAAATCTGGGGATCGGTTTATATGGGGACTATATATAATTATGGACCGATGTGGACCAATTTTTGCATGATTGTTAGAGACCATATACCAACACCATGTACTAAATTTCAGCCGGATTGGATGAAATTTGCTTCTCTTAGAGGCTCCACAAGCCAAATCTGGGGATCGGTTTATATGGGGGCTATATATAATTATGGACCGATATGGACCAATTTTTGCATGGTTGTTAGAGACCATATACCAACATCATGTACCAAATTTCAGCCGGATCGGATGAAATTTTCTTCTCTTTGAGGCTCCGCAAACCAAATCTGGGGATCGGTTTATATGGGGGCTATATATAATTATGGACCGATGTGAACCAATTTTTGCATGGTTGTTAGAGACCATATACCAACACTATGTACCAAATTTCAGCCGGATCGCATGAAATTTGCTTCTCTTTTAGGCTCCGCAAGCCAAATCTGGGGATCGGTTTATATGGGGGCTATATATAATTATGGACCGATGTTGACTAATTTTTGCATGGTTGTTAGAGACCATATACCAACACCATATTCCAAATTTCAGCCGCATCGGATGAAATATGCTTCTGTTAGAGGCTCCACAAGCCAAATCTGAGGGTCCCTTTATATGGGGGCTATACGTAAAAGTGGACCGATATGGCCCATTTTCAATACCATCCGACCTACATCGATAGCAACTACTTGTGCCAAGTTTCAAGTCGATAGCTTGTTTCGTTCGGAAGTTAGCGTGATTTCAACAGACGGACGGACGGACGGACATGCTTAGATCGACTCAGAATTTCACCACGACCCAGAATATATATACTTTGTGGGGTCTTAGAGCAATATTTCGATGTGTTACAAACGGAATGACAAAGTTAATATACCCCCATCCTATGATGGAGGGTATAAAAAAATCAATATTGAAAACACGAACGAGTTTATCCCAGAATCGAAAATCTTAATTTTGTTAATAATTTGTATATTTCCTTTATTTTATTTAAAGAATCTAGTTAATGGCCTCGGTTGCTAAAGTAATGTTAAAGCATTGGTATCAAATGGTGGATAATTCTTTTATAAGAACCAATTCATAAGTATTAATGCGAAACTTGTGATTCTATGCTATTGCAGTGTTTTTAATTTCATTTGAAAATATGTCAAACAAATTTAAAAACAATAAACGTTTCTCTACCGTTTACATTTTTATTTTTATTTTGTAGACATTACGCTGACATATAAACCGATGTTCTCATTTGGTATCGTGAACGCTTAGGTTAGGTTAGTCTGTTTGTGCCAAAGGGTCTACCTTTTTTTGCCAGTCAGAAATTTGCATATGATTTTCTAGTATTTGGGATCTCTAAAGAAAGATGCAAATATGCCGAAATAAATGCGTACAAACACTCTTTTCCTTTACCACTGTCAAATCATCGATTTGAGTGCAGTTGGCTGGGTTTATTTTGAGCGTGCTTCCTCTTACTTCATTCGTTTTGTTTTGTTATTGTTGGTTTATTCTTCAATCATTATTGTTGTTTTTGATTTCAGCTGAAAACCATGCATTGACTAAACTACAAGTGTAGCTTAACCAACAGAGTTTCCTCTGTTTGTGTAGCTTAACAAACAGAGTTTCTAATGTTTGTCAAATTTATTTAGGCAGAGCAAAGAGATATGTTTGCATAAGTCGGCTATCGTAAACCTTTTTTCAGAAGGTTCAAGTGTGGTTCACTTTGGGTTTAGTGAACTGCCTGAATTTATTCTGATAATTAGTTGATAGTTTTGCTACAAGTAGAGGATGCTGATGAGGAATGTGGTAATTCCGAAACGTGCGTCCATCCAACCATCTTGCAGTCTATAGGGCTTTGCCCAAATAAATTTGACAAACATTCTTTTCCTCTGGTGGTTAAGCTACACTTGTAGTTTAGTGAATGCATGGTTTTAAGGTGAAATCAATTTTTAATTTTTTATACCCACCACCATAGAATGGTGACGGGGGTATAATAAGTTTGTCATTCCGTTTGTAATACATCGAAATATCGATTTCCGACTATATAAAGTATATATATTCTGGATCAGGGAGAAATTCTAAGACGATATAAGCATGTCTGTTGTAATCACGCTACAGCCTTCAATAATGGAAATTTGGCACAGATTCGTCTTTTGTTTGCAGGCAGGTCAAGTTCGAAGATGGGCTAATCGGTCCAAGTTTTGATATAGTCCCCATATAAACCGACCTCCCGATTTGGTGTCTTGGGCTTATAAAAACTGTAGTTTTTATCCAATTTGCCTGAAATTGGAAATCTAGAGGTATTTTAGGACCATCAAAAAGTGTACCGAAAATGGTGCGTACCGGTCCATGTTTTGGTATAGCCCCCATATGGACCGATTTCCCGATTTTGCTTCTTGGGCGTCTAGAAAGTGTATTTTCTATCCGATTTGAAATTGGAAATCGAGTGGTATTCTAGGCCCATAAATAGGTATGCCGAAAATGGGGTGTATTGGTCCATGTTTTGATATAGCCCCCATATAGACCGATCTACCGGTTTTACTTCTTGGACTTCTAGAATCCGTTGTTTTAATCCAATTTACCTGAAATTTGAAATCTAGAGGTACTCTAGACCCTAAAGACGTGTGCCGAAAATGGTGAGTACCGGTCCATGTTTTGATATAGCCACCATATAGACCGATCTCCCGATTTTAATTCTTGGGCTTCTAGAATACGTAATTTTTACCCAATTGGCCTCAAATCGGAATTGTAATATACTGGCATTTTAGACCCATAACAAAGTGTATATGATTTAGTTTTATCGGTCCATTTGGTAAGGCCTCCATATAGACCGATTTCACTTATTGTGGGTATAGAAGGCGCACTGGTCATGAAAATTGCTTGAAACTGAATGCAAAATTTCCAGATTTTACTTCTCGTAGTCAATTAAATAATTGGGATGAAAATCCACAGATTATAGATTTCACATCAAGGCGTTATTTCATCATTTTCTTGCACAGTTACAAGAGATGTTTATGATTCCTCTAAAACTCAAACAAAAGATGGTTCTTATAAATTCAGAATCTTATGTAGTCTTCATACACTGAAAAAAAGCATGTCCGGTTCCAAAGATTTTGTCTTTACTTTCAAAATGTTGGTATTGATTACGAGCCAAATAAGCGGAGAATACAAGTAAGGATACTTTTAAGACATAATTCTCTTTTAAATTTGGCTTTTGGGTTCTTGCTTCTAGGAAGAAAATTTTAATTTTTTGCTTTTTCTGCATTTGTTCTTTAAATGCTATCAAAGCCCTTTAAAAACGAGTTAACGGCAACTTTATTTTCTTTATTTGCTATGTTTCAAGTAAAAAACGTCTTTAAAATAAAGTGTTGAAAAACATGTCCTATATTTAAACGATTTTTTGCTTTGTAGTCAAGATGCAAAAGGACAACAAATTTAAAGACAATTTCATTAAATTTAAAGAATTTTTCTGAATTATTAAAGTCAAGTCGACCTTAGCCCAAACATTTTTTCTTTCATGTTATGAGTCGAGTATAAACATACATAAATAATTTTATAATATACACATAAATTTATTTAGGCGTGAACAGTTTTTTACCAGCATTTAACACCATTTTAAATGCATTTAAAACTTATCGTGTTTTGTACTTAATTTCATTTTTACCTTTAAGGCCAGTATTAAGTCGGCATTATCGCTCTAAAATTACTATCTCTCTCTCTCTGTCACTCTCTGAATAAAATATCACAACATATATATATGTTTACTCGAAATTTGTAAATTTATATATGTTTACATTAACACATATTAAATTTATGAAATATTCATGCCCCAAACATAATATATTCTAACATATTAACATATGTATTCCAAACATTTAGTGTTAGTTTAGGAACATTACATGTTTGCACATAAATATATTGTGTTTAAAAATTGCGCCCGAAACACATTTTGTTTATATCGGAACATATGAAAAACATATTTTTCTAACAGTGTAGTAATATTAACAAGTATATACGGCCGTAAGTTCGGCCAGGACGAATCTTATGTACCCTCCACCATGGATTGCGTAGAAACTTCTATGAAAGACTGTCATCCACAAATTTCAACTCACTCGGATGAAATTTGCTCCTCCAAGAGGCTCCAAAACCAAATCTCGGGATCGGTTTATATGGGGCCTATAAATGATTATGGACTGCTATGGACCACTTTTGGCATGGTTGTTAAATATCATATACTATCACCACGTACCAAATTTCAACCAGATCGGACGAATTTTGCTTCTCCAAAAGGCACCGGAGGTCAAATCTGGCGATCGGTTTATATGGGAGCTATATATAATTATGGACTGATAGGAACCAATTCCTGCATGGTTGTTGGATACCATATACTAACATCTCGTACCAAATTTCAACCGAATGGGAAGAATTTTGTTCTTCCAAGATGCTCCGGAGGTCAAATCTGGGGATCGGTTTATATGGGGCCTATATATAATTATGGACCGATATCGACCAATTTTTGCATGGGTGTTTGAGGCCATATATTAACATCACGTACCAAATTTCAACTGAATCAGATGAATTTTGGTCTTCCAAGAGGCTCCGGAGGTCAAATCTGGTGATCGGTTTATATGGGGGCTATATATAATTATGGACCGATTTCGACCAATTTTTGCATGGTCATTAGAGACCATATACTAACATCATGTACTAAATTTCAGCCAGATCGGATGAAATTTGTTTCTCTTAGAGGCTCTGCAACCAAATCGGGGGATCGGTTTATATGGGGGCTATATATAATTATTGACCGATGTGGAGCAATTTTTGCATGGTTGTTAGAGACCATATACTAACAATACGTACCAAATTTCAGCCGGATCGGATGAAATTTGCGTTTCTTAGAGGCTCCGCAAGCCAAATCGGAGGATCGGTTTATATGGGGGCTATATATAATTATGGACCGATGTGGACCAATTTTTGCATGGTTGTTAGAGGCCATATACTAACACCATGTACCAAATTTCAGCCGGATCGGATGAAATTTGCTTCTCTTAGAGGCCTCGCAAGCCAAATTTGGGGGTCCGTTTATATGGGGGCTATACGTAAAAGTCGACCGATATGGCCCATTTGCAATACCATCCGACCTACATCAATAACAACTACTTGTGCCAAGTTTCAAGTCGATAGTTTGTTTCGTTCGGAAGTTAGCGTGATTTCAATCACGGAAAAGGCCAAACTAGATCACTAAAAAATTCCGTAGGTGCATTTGAAATTGTACTTGGCATTGTGAATCTGCCTTTAACGCCAAATTCCATGTTTTTCAGCTTTACGGAGTTCACGTTATCGCAAGTGCACTGTGTTTAAAAAAAAATGTCAAGAAAAAAGCAAATTTTCAACAAACATGTAATTAAGTAATATTTAATACGAATAAAAAAAAACAAATAAAAAATATATTTTTAAATAGAGTCTCAGCAGGATACGAACCCGGACCTCAAAATTAGAGGTGTGCGCGTGAGTGAAATTTCACTCACACTCACCCACATTCACGAAGCCAAATATTTATTCACGCACGGTAAGTATTGTAGTCACTCACACTCACGCACATTCACGAAATGAACAGCAGTACTCACGCACGAACTACTTTTACGGACTCACGCTCACTCACGATTCACGTGACTCACGACAAATTCACGAGACTCATGACATTTTCCAACCGAGAATGAGCAAAGGTAACAAAATTCATAAACGAAATATAGTTCGACAACTATATCAATTTCAGTTAACATACAAGTAAAAATTAAATCTAGATTTTTTCGAGAGCGTGATTTTGCAGAAAATTTATTAACGCACATTCACGAGCCGATTTTATTACTCACGCACGTTATATTTGTTTTAGTCCCATTCACGAGAGTTGCTTCAGATTATTCACGACTCACGTGATTTACGCGTGTCAGGCGCACACCTCTACTCAAAATATGATTTTAATTACTGGAATTAATAAAATGAAACACTTTTGGTCTACACAGGCAAGTTATTATTTTTAAATCCCAGGTAATACTACAAGTAGTAAGTTTTTGATTGCCGGTATTACTGGAAGAATCACTATCGCTTACCCAGTTTTTGCTGGGTGGCGCTTTTTGGCACAAGGGCGAACGCTATTGATTTTGAAAAAAATTGAATCAAGTTTAGATGTAGCTTCCATATATGGACGAGGGCGGCTCGGAAACTTCTTAGTCTATCAATGAAAGAGAATAGTTAGTTTTTCAAACATATTTTTATTTTTCAATATAATCTCCTGAAACTTCAATACACTTAGTCCAACGCTTTTCTAGCAATTCTATCCCTTGATTAAAGTAGATTTCCTTAAGGTCTTCAAAATAGTGGTTTACAACTGTAATTGCATCTTCATTTGAGGTAAAACGATTGCCAGCAAGGAATTTTTTTAGATTTGGGAACAAGTAAAAGTCACTGGGAGCTAAATCAGGAGAATAAGGTGGGTGGTCAAGCAACTCGTACTTTAGTACGTTGATTTTAGCCATTGTTAAAACACGTTGTCTTGATGAAAAAATTATTTTTTTGTATTGTAAGCCAGGACGTTTTTTTCGAATTTGTACATTTAATTGATCCAAAAGGTTGCAATAGTATTCTGAATTTATTGATTTACCCTTTTGCAGATAGTCAATCAATAAAATACCTTTGAAGTGCCAAAAACCCGTTGCCATAACCTTACCAGCCGATTGAATTGTTTTTGCCTTCTTTGGGGCACTTCCCCCAGCTTCAGTCCATTGTTTGGATTGTTCTTTTGGCTCTGGAGTATAGTGGTTCATCCATTTCTCATCAACAGTTACACTGTTAGAAAAATATGTTTTTCATATGTTCCGATATAAACAAAATGTGTTTCGGGCACAATTTTAAAACACAATATATTTAATTTCAAACATGTAATGTTCCTAAACTAACACTAAATGTTTGGGACATCTATGTTAATATGTTAGAATATATTATGTTTTGGGGCATGCATTTTTCATAAAAATCATATATAAATTTACAAATTTCGACTAAACATACATGTGTTGTGATATTTTATTCAAAGCGACAGAGAGAGATAGTATAGAGATGGAAACCGGGATAGCTTGTATGTTGTTTCGGAAAACTGTTTTATGATAAGCCCAAAAATTTGATATGCTTAAGTTTAAATATTATTTAATTTGAATAAAGAGAATAGACATTCGGAACCAAGAGAATAGACATTTGAAAAACAAACAGCATATGTTTTCGCCTTGAGAGCAGCATTTTATGTATGTGTGGACATGTGTTTTGTTTATCATTTTGGCATTATGGGCACAATTTTTTTCTTTGTTCGTTAAAAGAAATCAGGGGTCTTCATAAAAATAAGGAAAGGGCACTATACTCTTTTTAGAGTTGGGACAGTAAAATGAAATAAGGAGGAAATAGTGACAAATTACACAGTAAAATGTATAAAAACAAAGTTTAGTTCCTCTTTATTAATAAGTAGTCCACGAGGAGTTGACGGACACCTTCAAATATAAAAGCGGGAATTAGGTTAGGTTAGGTTATGTGGCAGCCCGATGTATCAGGCTCACTTAGACTATTCAGTCCATTGTGATACCACAGTGGAGAACTTCTCTCTTATCACTGAGTGCTGTCCGATTCCATGTTAAGCTCAATGACAAGGTCTTATAAATAAATCGGGCATTAAGTTCGAGTTTTGCAGCTAAAACAATTCAAAAAGTTTATTTTCTTTAAAATGAATTATTAAAGAAAAAATAGGCATTTTAGAGCGATGGTGTTAAATGGTTGTAAAAAACTGTTTACGCCTAAATAAATTTATATTTATATTATAAAATTATTTATGTATGTTTATACTCGACTCAACGTTCTTCTTTTTTTCCTTCCAATTTTGAATTCCTTCCAAATTTTTTAAAGTTTTGTACCAAAAACAGTTTTTTGTTACAAAATTGTTATTTTTGCAATACAAAAATAATATTTTATCCAAAAATTAGTCAATTTCGTTTATATCAAGCACTGTTACTGACTATAAATCTTTAATAACCCACATTTCGAAGTTTCATTATAAAAATTTAATATAGTATAAATATAAATGTGTAAATTAAAAAAGTGTTCGGTCGGACCAGAGATTGAACCCACGACCCTTTGCATGCAAGGCAGACATGCTAACCACTGCTCCACGTGGCAAACAAATGTATGTTTCTGTTAAATAATGTTATGTTTGCATGGGCTCGTGGGCGCTGCAAACTATGCTATATAAATGTAACTTATAACGATAATTATCTACAGGTGACTATAACAGCTACGTAGTCCAGTGGATAGTGTGTTAGCTTACAAACTGTATGGTCATCGGTTCGAGTCTCCGTGCAGGCGAAAGGTAAAATTTAAAAAATTTATAAAGTGAATAATTTCTTCAACATTATTTGTATTACAGAACTAAAATATTTCGTGGAAAAAAATTACGAGTATGTTAGGGAATGAGCACAATCGTCTGTGCGAAAAATTCTTCCAAGCATATAATATTTTTGGGCTCAAAATGCTTCCGAACATATAATATGTTCACATAAAACAAACATATTAATGTTTCGGCAGTATCCAATAATATATGTGCTTCCTGCAAAATATGTTTGGAACATATGTTAAAGAAGCGATTTTTTTTGAGGGTGTAGTTCTTCAATCAAAATTAAATGGACTCGATCATTTGAGATGCCCATGATATTAGCAATTTCATGCACTTTTATTCGTCGATCATTTAATACCATATCATGCACTTTGGCTACAATTTCTGTTGTTGTTGCTGTTTTTGGACGTCCACTATGTGGTTCACCTTCAATGCTTGTACGACCACGTATAAATTCAGCAACCCAACTTTTTACTGTTGCATATGAAGGAGCACTTTCGCCTAACACATTCACCATATCATTATGAATTTCTTGTCCTTTTTTATGTAAATGTTTAATGACAGCACGCATTTCTAATTTTTCCATTGTAAAAAAATTGGGGAATGCGTCTTTTTTGAACATCTGTTTCTATATGCCAGATCGAAACAAAATTTAACATGTGTTCATAACAGAGATGGAAGTTTCCAACGCACTTAACTTTTTTCTGTTTATACCGTGCTTTTTCTGCTAGGCTGAGAAGTTTCTGAACTGCCCTCGTATATGAATCGCCCGATTTCGATAAATGGGGTCAGATTGCGCTTAATTACTAACCGTCAAATTTGGCAGAAAGTACTCTTATTTACCACGCTTTAAATGTGCAAAATTTCATCGAAATCTGTTCAGATTTAGATATAGCTCCCAAATATATGTATCGCCCGATTTTTTCACATTTGGCCAAAAATCCCTTATTTATTAACCGATCTTACTCAAAGTTAGCCACATCTAATTTTCAATAGTACTTAATATATGTGCCAAGAATAATCGAAATTGGTCCAGATTTAGCTATAGCGCCCATATATATGTATCGCACGATATTCCCAAATTTGGCCATAAATACCTTATTTATCAACCGATCTTACTATACTAACTAACATATATGTGCAAAAAATCATGGAAATCGGTTCAGATTTAAATATAGCTCCCATATATATTTCAAATATTTTGTCATAAAAGCCTTATTTTTTAACCGATCTTACTCATATTTAGCACACACTAACCTTCTGTGGTATCAACCAAACCTGCAAAATATCGTTTCAGATTTAGATATAGCCCCCATATATATGTGTCCCTAATATCCTTATTTTTGACCATAGTGGCCTCATTTATCAACCGATTTTACTCAAATTTAGCACAAGATAATCTCCTGTAATATCAACCAAACCTGCAAAACATCATCCAAATCGGTTCAGATTAAGATATAGCTCCCATATATATACATCGCTCGATTTTCTCAAATTTTAACCAATGCTACTCAAGTTTCAATTTTTTATGTATTTTCCGATCGCATGAAGACTTACATGTAACTCTTACATAATAATATCCCCGATTTTCACGAATTTGGATTTGTTACCCACAATAATTGAGCGATTTCCTCTTTTTTTTAATAATGGACTCAATTTTAGTTGTACACTATCTCCGTAATTGCAAAATCAACTATAGCTACAACTATATAATATCAAACATTTCTGATATTATGCTTATGTTTACTAATTCAGTAGAGGTGGTTTAGGGTATGATATATTCGGCCCGCCCGACATTCTACTTTACTTCGATAAATGCCATTGCTGTGGCGATAGTTGTTTTGTCATCTTAACGTAAATTTATAAGCATTGAGATTGAATTTAAACTACATCGTTTAAAGTACTAGCCTATACTTATATAAAGGGTGATTTGTTAAGAGCTTGATAACTTTTTTAAAAAAAAAAACGCATAAAATTTGCAAAATCTCATCGGTTCTTTATTTGAAACGTTAGATTGGTCCATGACATTTACTTTTTGAAGATAATTTCATTTAAATGTTGACCGCGGCTGCGTCTTAGGTGGTCCATTCGGAAAGTCCAATTTTGGGCAACTTTTTCGAGCATTTCGGCCGGAATAGCCCGAATTTCTTCGGAAATGTTGTCTTCCAAAGCTGGAATAGTTGCTGGCTTATTTCTGTAGACTTTAGACTTGACGTAGCCCCACAAAAAATAGTCTAAAGGCGTCAAATCGCATGATCTTGGTGGCCAACTTACCGGTCCATTTCTTGAGATGAATTGTTCTCCGAAGTTTTCCCTCAAAATGGCCATAGAATCGCGAGCTGTGTGGCATGTAGCGCCATCTTGTTGAAACCACATGTCAACCAAGTTCAGTTCTTCCATTTTTGGCAACAAAAAGTTTGTTAGCATCGAACGATAGCGATCGCCATTCACCGTAACGTTGCGTCCAACAGCATCTTTGAAAAAATACGGTCCAATGATTCCACCAGCGTACAAACCACACCAAACAGTGCATTTTTCGGGATGCATGGGCAGTTCTTGAACGGCTTCTGGTTGCTCTTCACTCCAAATGCGGCAATTTTGCTTATTTACGTAGATTTTCTGCCAACTTTTCTAGGGCCCATTCACTGAAAATTCGACGTTGTGGCTCGTTAGTAAGTCTATTCATGATGAAATGTCAAAGCATACTGAGCATCTTTCTCTTTGACACCATGTCTGAAATCCCACGTGATCTGTCAAATACTAATGCATGAAAATCCTAACCTCAAAAGAATCACCCTTTACTGTTTGACAATCAAATATCCCTTATATCAATTGGATTAAATTAATTCATTGGAATCTAATCTGTCGAATTTGTGACTGCTTTCCATTTTATTTCATTTTTGTTTTTCTTTTTTTTTTTTGGGACCACAGAAACTTAACTCTTCACAATGCTTCATCGCAAAACTATACCCCTGGGAAAGTGTGAAGAACTACAACTCTTTATCAATTCCCACAACCATTTTTTGAAATAAATATCAACTTATAGCATCTTCGTGCACAGTAGTTTATTGAGAACTGCTATGAATTACGTTGAGATAAAGGCTGAACTATATATTGTCATCAATTTTGCCATTTTCTCTTCGAAGCGAACCTAAATCGTTTTATATTAATTTGACTAAAATATAATTATGGAGGCATAACGGCAAATTTGAAGTCACAGAAAATACTGAAATAAAATCTAAAACAATTTTATTTAGTTTCTCATTCAGTCACATTTTTTTGCGAGCTCTATTAAAAAAGGAATGCTTGAGAATTGTTTGAATTCGTGCCACTTCCTTCAATTCAGCAAAGATTCGTGTATATCATTTTATTATTAGTAGTTGATACTTCGCCGTAGTGGACCACTACACCCTCAAAAAAAATCGCTTCTGTAACATATACTCCCAAACATATTTTGCTTTAAGCATATAAATTTTTGGGTATTGCCCGCCAACTCCTCTTGGACTACTCATTAATAAAGAGGAACTAATCTTTGTTTTTATAGATCTTCAAAGGTCGATACTTTCAATGAAGTCGTGTTGTCGTTATAATTAAGTGATTTGACTTAAAAATGGGTATCATAACATGAAAGAACAAATTTTGGACTAAGGTCAACTTGACTTTAATAATTCAGAAAATTCTTTAAAATTAATGAAACTGTCTTTAAATTTGTTGCATTTTTGCATCTTGACTACAAGGCAAAAATCATTCAAAAATATGATGTGTTTTTCAATACCTTATTTTAAAGACATTTTTTATTTGAAACATAGCATAATTTCTACTGGAAGTCTTGTTTTTAACGGACATTTTATAGCATATGAAAAAAATCTGAAAAAGCGAAAAATTGAAATGTGCTTCGTAGAGTCAAGTACACAAAATCCCATTTAAAAAAGAATTATGTCTTAAAAGCATCCTTACTTGTATTCTCCGCTTCTTTGGTTCGGAATCAATACCAAAATTGTTAAAGTGGAGACACAATCTGTGGAACCGGACATGCTTTTTGTTCAGTGTATAGTGCCCTTTCGTTAGTTTTTATGAAGATCCCTTTAATTACATTTGTTTGAATATTTTGACTTACTCGTCCTACGTTCCGATTTGTTTTGACGAAACAAAAAAATTGTGCCCGTAATGCGAAAATGATAAACAAAACACATGCTCTTTTTGTCAAATATATTTTATCTTGGTTCCGAATGAGTTTTCTCTCCGAATACTCATTTTAATATTTTACTTAAGCATATACAATTTTTGGCGAAGTCTTATATCACAACATATATATGTTTACTCATAATATGTAAATTTATACTTGTTTATATTCACACGTAGTATTTTTCCTATATTTAATGAAATTTTCTTTGTGTATATATATTTGTAATGCGCCAATTGGTTACTTTCATTATTTTACTTCCAGCATACACTTTGTTTCTCTTTGTAAACACATATATGTTTATGGGCTATTTCTAAATTAAAATATGTTTGCATCCAAGCATATTATATTTACGAACATTTTATGTCCCAAACATAATATGTTCTAACATATTAACATATATGTCCCAAACATATTATGCTAGTTTATGAAAAATTTGAGTTCCAAACATATAATGTTTATACCCAAACATATGAAAAATAGTCTTTTTCGTCCGTGAAAAAAAAGCATACTCGGTTCCAAAGATTTTGTCTTTACTTTAAAAAATTTGGTATTGATTCCGAGCCAAAGAAGCGGAGGATACAAGTAAGGATACTTTTAAGACACAATTCTCTTTTAAATTTAGGTTTTGTGTACTTGCTTCTAGGAAGCAAATTGTAATTTTTCGCTTTCTCAGCTTTTTTTCTGCATATGCTATTAAAGTCCTTTAAAAACGAGTTAACGGCAACTTTATTTTCCAAATAAGGACTCGACTTCCAGTAGAAATTATGCTATGTTTGAAGTAAAAAACTTCTTTAAAATAAACTTTTGAAAAACATGTCCTATATGTGAACGATTTCTATCTTTGTTGTCAAGATGCAAAAAGACAACAAATTTAAAGACAATTTCATTAAATTTAAAGAATTTTTCTGAATTATTACACCCAAAAAAAAGTGACCACTTCTTTAAGTTAAAATGAACTCATTGTGAAGAAAGTTGAACTTCGTATAGCGCCAAAGACATTTTTATTTGTTTGAACGATGTGATTTTCGTAGAAATTAGGTATAATGCATTCCATATATTAGTTAACATTTTCCTATATTTATGTACCACTATACTACAGAATGAAAAAATTTAACTGATTTGAATTCATATATGGAATGATTTTATTGAAATTTTTTCATTCATTTGGACAAATCTTACATATTTGTGGTAAAACTTTTACTTCATAATTACAACTGCTTGCCTTCGTTTTTAAATACAATTTTATTTATTTATATAAGCAATTTTATCTTCAATAAAAGACATGTTTTATTAATATATTGAATATATTTATTAAGAATCAACAGCATCGACTGTCCTTGAAATATTAGTTTATTATTCCACTATTTCCAATTTCCATGTGATATTATCAACTGTAAAACGCACTTTTTCATATTCTTCTTGTACTTTTCACTTTTAATAAGTTGCTTCCTAACGATTTTGTCCTCCTTTTACAATTTCAATACCTACAAATATAAAAAGTGATAAAACATTTTTGTTACGACATTGATAGATTTATTTTCAAAAAACGAAAAATTTTCTCACTAATTTAAAATAACAAATATTGTATATATTTTAATTGCTATTTATTATAAAGGGTGATTTGTTAAGAGCTTGATAACTTTTTTTAAAAAAAAAACGCATAAAATTTGCAAAATCTCATCGGTTCTTTATTTGAAACGTTAGATTGGTCCATGACATTTACTTTTTGAAGATAATTTCATTTAAATGTTGACCGCGGCTGCGTCTTAGGTGGTCCATTCGGAAAGTCCAATTTTGGGCAACTTTTTCGAGCATTTCGGCCGGAATAGCCCGAATTTCTTCGGAAATGTTGTCTTCCAAAGCTGGAATAGTTGCTGGCTTATTTCTGTAGACTTTAGACTTGACGTAGCCCCACAAAAAATAGTCTAAAGGCGTCAAATCGCATGATCTTGGTGGCCAACTTACCGGTCCATTTCTTGAGATGAATTGTTCTCCGAAGTTTTCCCTCAAAATGGCCATAGAATCGCGAGCTGTGTGGCATGTAGCGCCATCTTGTTGAAACCACATGTCAACCAAGTTCAGTTCTTCCATTTTTGGCAACAAAAAGTTTGTTAGCATCGAACGATAGCGATCGCCATTCACCGTAACGTTGCGTCCAACAGCATCTTTGAAAAAATACGGTCCAATGATTCCACCAGCGTACAAACCACACCAAACAGTGCATGTTTCGGGATGCATGGGCAGTTCTTGAACGGCTTCTGGTTGCTCTTCACTCCAAATGCGGCAATTTTGCTTATTTACGTAGCCATTCAACCAGAAATGAGCCTCATCGCTGAACAAAATTTGTCGATAAAAAAGCGGATTTTCTGCCAACTTTTCTAGGGCCCATTCACTGAAAATTCGACGTTGTGGCAGATCGTTCGGCTTCAGTTCTTGCACGAGCTGTATTTTATACGGTTTTACACCAAGATCTTAGCGTAAAATCTTCCATGTGGTCGAATAACACAAACCCAATTGCTGCGAACGGCGACGAATCGACATTTCACGGTCTTCAGCAACACTCTCAGAAACAGACGCAATATTCTCTCCTGTACGCACTGTACGCATTCGTGTGGTTGGTTTAATGTCCAATAAAGTAAACTGAGTGCGAAACTTGGTCACAATCGCATTAATTGTTTGCTCACTTGGTCGATTATATAGACCATAAATCGGACGTAAAGCGCGAAACACATTTCGAACCGAACACTGATTTTGGTAATAAAATTCAATGATTTGCAAGCGTTGCTCGTTAGTAAGTCTATTCATGATGAAATGTCAAAGCATACTGAGCATCTTTCTCTTTGACACCATGTCTGAAATCCCACGTGATCTGTCAAATACTAATGCATGAAAATCCTAACCTCAAAAGAATCACCCTTTATTATTTTACCATATTATTTTTTAACAATCTCTCCGTATACCACAACAACGCGATTCCAATTAAAAAAACAAACCACGCGCAAACACATCGATTACGACGACAGGTATCGATTACAGGTAGACAATAGAAATATAGGAAAATTTCCTATATTCTAACAAGTTTTTTTCCTTACGTTTTGAAAGGATTGCAAACTTCTTAGTACGAATGAACTAAAATATTTTTCTAAGCCAAGTGTTGTTCGTATATATGAAAAGTTTCTATTATAAAGGAAGTCGCAATTATCATTTTATAAGAAATTTTACTAATTTTGAGGAAACTTGGTTTTAGTTCGTTTTTTGTTTATTTTTACGAACGCTTTGTTATCGGTGAATAAAAGTTTCTTGTTCAGTAGTAAATTCTTATACCCAGCGAAGAAAATAGTATGAGTAAAATTCCATGCCCTATTCTAGTTTTTCCTTTAGTTTCGAAGGCACTTTTTTCTGGGTGTAAAGTCAAGTTGACCTTAGCCTTTAAATTTTTCTTTCATGTTAACATACCCATTTTTAAGTCAAATCACTTAATTATAAGGACAATACGACTTCATTGAAAAGTTTATCGACTTTTGGACAAGGAAAATAACTTTATTTTAGAGAAATGCGTCTTCTATGCTAAACAAAATTTGTATTCGTATTTTAAAGACACGAAATCTTTGACCTCACGACAACTTTTTTTTAGTGCACCAAATTTAGTGCTTTTTGATTTCTAAAAAGCACTAAATTGCCTTTTTAAAAAAGGCACCAACTTGGTGCTTTCTGGCATTTTCATTTAGTGCTTTTGGTGCTTCTTTCATTTTGAACAGTATTAAGTTTAATTGATACAAAAGTTTGGATTAGACTTTTAATAGCTTAATGAAACTTTATTGCCAAATATAAAATTTAATTGTTGAGAAGGTGGTATTGATTATTTTTTAATTAATATTGTTATTTAGGGTATTGTGTAAAAAAGTCTAGGGCCGAGTGCCGAATTTTTGAACTTGATAAATATGTCATTAAAAACGATTGTATTAAATTCACAAAAGCACCCACAACTGAAATAAGCAATAGACTCCTTCCATATACGAGTATTAATATTTTGAAAGTTGAAATTCATTACAGATCAAAATGAATTGGATGAAAGCATTAAAACTGATCAAGGTGTATACTTGAATAGCGTATGAATAACTTCATACAAGTACAAATTCAATACACAAAAGTTCCATAATATATCTTCGGAAGTTTTTTTTTTTAGTAGAGCATTTAATGTTTGATTTTGTGGTGGGCAGTGGTATAATTTATAATATATTTTTGGTGCTTTTTGGCCTTTGGGAGTTGGCAACACTGTGGACCAGCAGTTTGCTTAAGAGTAGTATTCCGTAGTCTAAAATTGTCAAGGAAGTGATTTTAAACCGGGTAAAGGGTCAAGAAATTGTAACGACCGTAACTGGTTCCTATAATAATTTGAAAATAGCCCAATTCTTCAATAGATCATATTAGTCAAGAAGTAGATTAAAGCATGGACTGCGCAGTGGCCTCGTGTGTAGCAATAATTTTATGGATTTTTGACGGGAAATGCCACGATAGATTTTCGGTTTAAAAAATTAGTTTCCAATTTACTTGTTAATACACGGACGAAAAAGACTGTTTTTCATATGTTTCGGTGTAAAAATTATATGTTTAGAAATCAAATTTTTAGTACATTATTTTTTAGTTCAAGCATATAATGTTCATAAACTAGTATAACATGTTTGCGACATATATATTAATATGTTATGCAAAAAAAATGGAAATAAATCTATTTTTTACGCCTCGCCTGGGAGCCACCGTGGTGCAATGGTTAGCATGTCCGTCTTGCATATACAAGGTCGTGGGTTCGATTCCTGCTTCGACCGAACACCAAAAATTTTTCAGTGGTGGATCCCACCTTAGAAATGCTGGAGACATTTCTGAGGGTTTCAAAGCTTCTCTAAGTGGTTTCACTGCAATGTGGAACGCTGTTCGAACTCGGCGGTGGATTATCCCACCACAGGTGACATTTCTGAGTGTTTCAAAGCTTCTCTAAGTGGTTTCACTGCAACGTGGAACGCCATTCGGAATCGGCTATAAAAAGGAGGTCCCTTGTAATTGACGGAATGGTCAACGTGAGCCTGATACATTAGGCTACCACCTAACCTAACATAATACAAAGATTCAATAGCTCAATTAATTTAATCAAACATGTTTTTTTTTTGCCTTAAGGAATATTGGCCTTGCATCAAAGATATACGACTAAAACACAAGTTTTAAATATTTGTGTCCGCTGAAACACTTTTTTGGTGTTCGGTCGAAGCAGAAATCGAACCCACGACCTTGTGTATGCAAGGCGGGCATGCTAACCATTGGCTCCCATCTTTATATTAAAAATAAAACAGCTTAAAAAGGACTAATATTTTGAAGATTTTGCATATTTGGTTTTATTTTTTTTTGTTTTTGTTTTTTTTTTACATTAAGAAAATACTTTAAACATATGTTGTAATTTGAATTTTAAACTGGAATTTATTTTTTACTTTGTTGATATAGCTCAAAAAGGAGATAAGAATTCGATAAATGAGATCTGTATTAAATTTTTAATTATTTAGAGCTTTGACTCGGAATCAATACCACAATCGAAGTAAACACTTTTTTTTGAGTGTGTTAAATAGTCCCAAAATTGTATGGAATTTAAACATTAAGTTATGTATTGCGGTAAATGGAATATACATTCAAAAGAATTGTCACCTAATAGTCTATATTAGCGATGGAGATAATATGGAATTATGAAATTCTGGTAGAGATATGATTTGAGGGGGGTATATTTACTGACATAGCCTCCATATCTACCAGTTTGACTTCTTAGACCATAGAAAAGACAATTTTCAATCAATTAGTGTGAAAATGGAAATTTCGAGGAAAGTATAGCAAAATTTGAATTACATTGTTCCATGGTTTAGTATAGCCAGCATATAGCCCGATTATGTACATACAAGAATTGAAAGAAGTATACCTACGAAAATTGTTTTCACTTCATTTGAAAGACGTCAATCATTTATCTAATACATAATTCGAAATTTAGTCAATGTCTTTTTTTCTGAGGAAAAACAAATGATTTTGATGAGCAAATATTTTTCCACTGAAGCGTATAAAAAAAAATATTTTCCGTGTTTCAAATGTGGACATTTATCATAAAAATACCTAATTTGTATTCTCGAAATCACTGTATCAATTCCCTATGCGCTAAGCAACAAACAAATCATCAACGATTTTATTTTGATTCTCTTGTTAGAGATATTTAACAAATTGTCTTGATTCCAGCGTGCAAAAAAAAAAATAAATAAAAAACAACTCCTTTAATTTGTACCTCTAACCTCTTTAAATAAAGATAGATATGAATATTAGCTCTATACCATTGATTTCAAGCAGCTGCGCCTGTCGCCAGAATTTGATTCCCATTTCTATAATTGCCTTTGGCATCATCTTCACCGCTGGATGCTGTGTGGCTTTAAAACTACTGACATCAACTTTGTGAAAATTATTTCAAGTGTAAATTTGGTGGGAATTAAAAGGGTCCACGTCACTGTTGTCAAGCACAAATGCAACGCTTGACTGGGCGACAGATATCATCCATGACCATTGAGATGACTTCTTTCCGTTCGCCTGGAAAGTCACCAGAAAGAAGTTGCTTATTTTTCGGTTTAACATTGGACTTTAATAAGGACATACATGAATTCCAGTAAACCATAATCCAGCATAAATGGTGGTGACTGAGACGCATATGAAGGTACTAAGCCAGTCGGTGTCATCCATCAACTTTGTAACTAATTTGGAGATTTCTTACTAGTTTCGACACACAATCTATCGAAATAGACTGCAATTGCTTTCTATGGTATATTGCCCTACACTAGGAAAAACATGTTTGTTCACTGCTTATTTAGAACATATCATAACCACAGTGAATAGGATGACTCAAATCTCTTATTCATTTGGCTGAGCAGGTCAATATTCACTTAATATGGGTACCTTGTACATACCAGAGAACTTCAAAGCGGATGACTTCGCAACACTGTAAACTATCTTACATTAGGGCTGTTTTCTTTTTGCACTGGATACTCTGTGTCGGGATGGACTAAAAGAAAACAAAGTACTCGTTTATCCATGACATCTCGAAAAATATGCAACACTGTAATCAATCACAGAAAATAAGTGAAATCTTGCATTTATATACCCTCCACCATAGGAGGGGGGTATATTAACTTTGTCATTTCGTTTGTAACACATCGAAATGTTGCTCTATGACCCAGTATATATATTCTGGGTCGTGATGAAATTCTGAGTCGATCTGAGCATGTCCGTCCGTCCGTCTGTTGAAATCACGCTAACTTCCGAACGAAACAAGCTATCGGCTTGAAACTTGGTACAAGTAGTTGTTATTGACGTAGGTCGCATGGTATTGCAAATGGGCCATATCGGTCCACTTTTACGTATAGCCCCCATATAAACGAATCTCCAAATTTCATCCGATCCATGGTGTTAATATATGGTCTCTAATAGAGCATTGCATGAGAACATTCATTCATAGCGCACACAACTGCACTCATGAAACGATTCGAGAAGACTGAATAATCTTCGTTGATCGAATGAATAGAATGAGAACACTGGCTTGATCGAATCGGTTCGAATGAATGTAAATGTATGAATGAGACATGGTTTGAATCACACCCAATAATTCAGTATCGAGTGAATGTTGTTGTGACGTCACATCATTGAAGTTGTGCATTTGTTTCCATTCTCGGTCGCAAGCAACCATTCGATTGCATTTGGTGAAACGGGATAATCGAGAATACTCGAACATTTAGCGGGAGTTTCGGGAATTTGCAAAGTTCTCGAGTATGTTATGACAAAAAATGGAATCATGCTTAATGAGAAAAGAAGTCATACAGTTTGTGTTTCTTTAGATATAAGTGTGTAATTAATAGTTAAGCTTATTGACGATAAAATGAAAAATTATAACTAGGTAAATGTTTAAATTTGTTATGTTTTTATATGTAACTAGCAAAAGTAAATTCATTTTTGTATTTTTTGTGTGTTTTTTATACCATCCACCATAGGAAGAGGGGGTATATTAACTTTGCCATTCCGTTTGTAATACATCGAAATATTGCTCTAAGACCCCATAAAGTATATATATTCTGGGTCGTGGTGATATTCTGAGTCGATCTAAGCATGTCCGTCCGTCCGTCTGTGGAAATCACGCTAACTTCCGAACGAAACAAGCTATCGACTTGAAACTTGGCATAAGTAGTTTTCATTGATGTAGTCGGATGGTATTGCAAGTGGGCCATATTTTATCAAAATTTTATTTGTATAGAAAATTTTATCAACATTGTATTTCTATAGAAAATTTTATCAAAATTTTATTTCTTTAGAAAACTTGGTGAAAATTTTATTTCTATAAAAATTTTTATCAAAATTTTGTTTCTATAGAAAACGTTATCAAAATTTTATTTCTATAAAAAATGTTGTCATAATTTTATTTCTATAGAAAATTTTGTCAAAATTTTATTTCTATCGAAAATTTTGTCAAAATTTTATTTTTATAGAAAATTTTATCAACATTATATTTGTTTAGTTCGGCTTGAGGTCATATGAATAAAAACAGATGTTGTTGTTTTTTTGAGTTGTATTTTTATTTAATAGTATCCAATATTTCGAAACATCTCCGATGTTCGTTTTCAGGGAAATTTTTTTAGAAGTAAAGAACAATGAACTTATTCGCAAACGAGTAAATCTATAAAAAATTTTGTAAAAATGTTATTTCTATAGAAAATTATTAACATTTTATTTCTATAGAAAATTTTGTCAACATAAAAAAATTTCTATAAAAAATTTAATCAAAATTTTATTTCTATAGAAAATTTTATCAAAAAATTTATTTCTATAGAAAATTTGGTCAAAATTTTATTTCTCTAGCAAATTTTATCAACATTTTATTTCTATAAAAAATTTTGTCAAATTTTATTTCAATAGAAAATTTTGTCGACAGTTTATTTCTATGGAAAATTTTGTCAAAATTTTATTTCTATAGAAAAAGACAATATGTTTTATTTCCTTTAAATACGAATGCCCCTTATTTTGTATACGAAAAAGTGAATTGCATTTTTAACGATTACTTACTATAATGCCCAAAAATATCATCCCAAATGTCTCTCCTAAAAACTAGAGCAATATTTTGTTTTGCTGTTAATACCTTTTTACATAGAAATGCAGAAGGTTTTGTCCACCTTATGTTAATTATTTTTTACTTCATACACAAACCCCTTTCCATCAACTTACAACTAAACAAACGTACAATACATATAAAAGTTGTTGTTATTGTTACTACGTGAGGGCAAAAAAAGATTCGAAATCCTCGATTACTTCACAATGTTTTCGAAAACAAATTGACTCGTTGTGTTTGATCCCGAAGACTGAAGTTGTTTGATTGACCGTTTCATACACCACAAACGAGAACGAGTTATGGTTGTATTCGAACTTACAAACATCGGTCCAAACGGGAACGACTACAAATCTCTACCTTACTTGTTGGGCTTCGAGATGTTCTCGAACACAAAAATATATGACCGATGCAATGCTCTAGTCTCTAACAACCATGCAAAAATTGGTCCACATCGGGTCATAATAATATATAGCCCCCATATAAACCGATCCCCAGATTTGACTTTCGGAGCCTCTAAGAGAAGCAAATTTCATCCGATCCGGCTGAAATTTGGTACATGGTGTCAGCATATGATCTCTAACAACCATGCCAAAATTAGTTCACATCGGTGAATAATTATATATAGCCCCCATATAAACCGATCCCCGATTTGGTTTGCGGATCCTCTAAGAGAAGCAAATTTCATCCGATCCGACTGAAATTTGGTACAAGGTGTTAGTATATGGTCTCTAATGACCGTGCAAAAATTGGTCCGCATCGGTCCATAATTATATATAGCCCCCACATAAACCGATCACCCGATTTGAACTACGGAGCCTCTTGGAAGACCAAAATTGATCTGATTCAGTTGAAATTTGGTACGTTATGTTAATAAAGGGTTAAATTGTAAGGGCCGATGTTGAATGTGAACCACACCTAAACGCCAAGTTTTTTTCCGAATTTTATTTGACATTTCTCTATTTCAGACTTACACAATTTGAACCATGTAGAGATACACAATCCAACAACGTGTTAAAGTTATCCCTACTTATTATGAATATGGGCGTTCAAATCAAAATGCATATCGTGCACTTCGTGATTTTTTGGTCAATTTGATCGTCCAAATGTGCGTACAATCGCAAAAATTGTGGGAAAATTCGAGCAAACCGGGTCTGTAGAAGATGTGAGAACACCAGTTCATGCTCTCACAGCTCGTACTGCAGAAAATACTGCTGCTGTTCGCGATAGTGTGGCTGAAGAGCCGTCCACCTCAACTCGTCGTCGTGCCCAACAATTGCACCTCTCACGCTCGTCGTTGATGAACATTATGCATAAAGACTTGCATTTACACGCTTACAAGGTGCAATTGGCTTAAGAACTAAAACCTCTTGACCATTCCAAACGTCGTGAATGGGCAAAATGGTTTCAAGAAATGGCAACAGTGGATGATCAATTTTCGAAGAAAATCATCTTCAGTGATGAGACACATTTTCACCTCAGTGGATTCGTCAATAAACAGAATTGCCGCATTTGGGCGAATGAGAATCCAAGAGTGATTGTCGAAAAACCAATGCACCCATAAATAGTGACTGTTTCGTGCGGTTTATGGGCTGGCGGCATCATCGGGCCGTATTTTTTCCAAAATGAGGCCGGTCAGGCAGTTACTGTGAGTGGTGTTCGCTATCGTGAGATGATAACGAACTTTTTATGGCCCGAATTGGAAGATATGGATGTGGACGATATGTGGTTTCAGCATGACTTGCCACACAGCTAACGCAACAAATTCAATGACCGTGTTATCTCACGTAATGGCGATGTCAATTGGCCGCCAAGATCATGTGATTTGACACCGATCCCCAGATTTGACCTACGAAGCCCCTTGGAAGAGCAAAATTCATCCGATTCGGTTTAAATTTGGTACGTGATGTTAGTATTTGGTATCCAATAACCATGCAGGATTTGTTTCATATCAGTCCATAATTATTTATAGCCCCCATATAAACCGATCCCCAGATTTGACTTCCGGTGCCTTTTGGAGAAGCAAAATTCATCCGATCTGGTTGAAATTTGGTACGTGGTGGTGTATATGATATTTAACATCCATGCCAAAAGTGGTCCATATTAGTCCATAATCATATATAGCCCCCATATAAACCGATCCCGAAATTTGGTTTTGCAGCCTCTTGGAGGAGCAAATTTCATCCGAGTCAGTTGAAATTTGGTACATTGTACTACAATCATGCCTAACTAGGTCCATATCGGTCGATAGTTATATATAAGCTCTCAGATAAATCGATCCCCAATCACATATAAAGTTCATAATTGTATATAGCCCCGTACCGTGCAAAAGTCCATATCGATTCGTAATTATTTGTAGACTTACCTATACATACCTTTTTTGTCTAATACATATATACCACGTATGGACTAACTCACAATTTAGAAAACGATGTTAAGAAGTTTTAAGATACCACAACCCATGTAATTCGATTGTGGATGACAGTCTTTCGTAGAAGTTTCTAGTAGAAACTTTCTACGCAATCCATGGTGGAGGGTACATAAGATTCGGCCTGGCCGAACTTACGGCCGTATATACTTGTTAATGTATGAAATGCTCCAATTAGTAATAAATATTTACTGCTGGAAATATAAATGACACTGTACCACTTGAACTTCATGTTTTTCGATAAATTAGCCACAATAACATAAATTGCTATTGCGAATCGAAGAAGCGTCACTTTATCAAAAAACATTCTGGCATAGCCAATACAAAAGTTGCTAAAGGAACACAGCCCTATTATGTTATGATGGCGCATGTCCATTGAGAAAATCGGAAGAGTCGTCACCTGAACTTAAATCGCACCCGATTTTCAAGACAAAACAGTTATCTCTGCTTATATCTGTTAAAACTGATCGTTGTCTGATAAGTAGTTTGGAAAAAATGGTTGCTGTGAAACCACTATTCAGCCACATATTACGTGACACGTAAGCGAACTTTAGCGATATTTAGTATAACTTAAGATTACTCCTCAACCGGAAATATGTCATTACGATGGATTAGCGGAAGAGCACGACTGTGTGCAAAATAAAATTGAATTCGACCAAAGGGTGGGGGGGGTATATAATCTTTGTAATTCCCCATAAAGTCTATATATTTTGGGTCGTGGTGAAATTCTGAGTCGATCTCGCGATGTCCCTCCAGATGTCATTTATCATCTCTGAGGCGCATTCGATTCGATTCAATGAGGACAGACAGCATACGGCCATCGAATGCCATTACTTGGCATTCAATCTCTACACTGATCGAAAAAAAATGTTTTTATATGTTCCTATGTAAACAAAATATGTTTCGGGCAGAATTTCTTAAATTGTATTATAACTTGGTGGGAAATGAGCAACAATTGAAAAAGTTTAGTTTCTTTATAATGAACTATTAAAGAAAAGAACCGTGAAAACATGCCTATTTTAGCGCGATAATGCCAACCTAATACCGGCCTTAAAGGTAAAATTGAAATTACGTACAAAATTATTCGTTAATAAAAATTCATATTTATTTATTCATTCATTCATTATTCAAACTTTTATCACCAAAAATGTAATAAAAAACAAGTAAGGAAAGTCTAAAGTCGGGCGGAGCCGACTATATTATACCCTGCACCACTTTGTAGATCTAAATTTTCGATACCATATCACATCCGTCAAATGTGTTGGGGCTATATATAAAGGTTTGTCCCAAATATATACATTTAAATATCACTCGATCTGGACAGAATTTGAAAGACTTCTACAAAATCTATAGACTCAAAATTTAAGTCGGCTAATGCACTAGGGTGGAACACAATGTTAGTAAAAAAATATGGGAAACATTTAAATCTGGAGCAATTTTAAGAAAACTTCGCAAAAGTTTATTTATGGTTTATCGCTCGATATACATGCATTAGAAGTTTAGGAAAATTAGAGTCATTTTTACAACTTTTCGACTAAGCAGTGGCGATTTTACAAGGAAAATGTTGGTATTTTGACCATTTTTGTCGAAATCAGAAAAACATATATATGGGAGCTATATCTAAATCTGAACCGATGTCAACCAAATTTGGCACGCATAGCTACAATGCTAATTCTACACCCTGTGCAAAATTTCAACTAAATCGGAGTTAAAAATTGGCCTCTGTGGTCATATGAGTGTAAATCGGGCGAAAGCTATATATGGGAGATATATCTAAATCTGAACCGATTTCAACCAAATTTGGCACGCATAGCTACAATGCTAATTCTACTCCCTGTGCAAAATTTCAACTAAATCGGAGCAAAAAATTGGCCTCTGTGGTCATATGAGTGTAAATCGGGCGAAAGCTATATATGGGAGCTATATCTAAATCTGAACCGATTTCAACCAAATTTAGCACGCATAGCAACAATGCTAATTCTACTCCCTGTGCAAAATTTCAACTAAATCGGAGCAAAAAATTGGCCTCTGTGGTCATATGAGTGTAAATCGGGCGAAAGCTATATATGGGAGCTATATCTAAATCTGAACCGATTTCAACCAAATTTGGCACGCATAGCTATAATGCTAATTTTACTCCCTGTGCAAAATTTCAACCAAATTAGGCTAAAACTCTGGCCTCTGGGACCGTATTAGTCCATATCGGGCGAAATATATATATGGGAGCTATATCTAAATCTGAACCGATTTCTTCCAAAATCAATAGGGATCTATTCTGAGCCAAAACACATACTTGTGCCAAATTTGAAGTCGATTGGACTAAAACTGCGACCTAGACTTTGATTACAAAAATGTGTTCACGGACAGACGGACATGGCTATATCGACTCAGGGACCCACCCTGAGCATTTTTGCCAAAGACACCATGTATCTATCTCGTCTCCTTCTGGGTGTTGCAAACATATGCACTAACTTATAATACCCTGTTCCACAGTGTGGAGCAGGGTATAAAAATAATATTTGATCCAAAAACTCGGTCCAATTTGTTTATGTCAAGCACTGTATTTTTCTGACTGTAAATCTTTAATAGCCCACTTTTCGATGTTTCCTACCAAAAATTTACTATACTAGTACGTAAAGTCGAACACTTTTTCGGAATCTTCGAAAACGTAAAATATATGAAAAAATGGTGTTCTTTCGGATCAGGGATTGAATCCATGACCCTGTGTATGTACGGCGGATAGGCTAACCATTGCTCCACGTGGCCAACAAATGTATTGTTACGAATTCGATATTTCTAGATTTAAGTTTATTCAAATTAGTTTCCGTTAATTTCAAATTTTAACGGTCAAATTACGTCATCACTTGTCAAAATCATTTCTTTATTTTCTACACCCAGAAAAAAGTGTCTTCGAAACTAAAGGAAAAAATGTTCATCAATTTAGTTTAGCCATTTTATTTCCATTCAGTTAAATTTGTGTGTGAATTAATAAAATTTACTTGTTTCAGTAAAAAAATCCTAAACCGAAAGCAGTTAGGAATAGTTCATTAACTAGAATAGGGCATGGAATTTTACTAATACTGTTTTCTTCGCTGGGTATAAGAATTTACTACTGAACAAGAAAATTTTATTCACTGATAACAAAGCATTCGTAAAAATAAACAAAAACCGAACTAAAACCAAGTTTCCTCAAATTTAGTAAGATTTCTTATAAAATGATAATTCTGACTTCCTTTATTATAGAAAGCTTATCATACATACGAATAACACTTGGCATAGAAAAATCTTTTAGTTCATTCGTACTAATAAGTATTCAATCCTTTCAAAACTTAAGGAAACACACTTGTTAGAATATAGGAAAATTTCCTACATTTCTTTTATCTACCTGTAATCGATACCTGTCCTTGATGTAATCGATATGTTTGCGCGTGGGTTGTTTTTTTAGTTGGAATCGCGTTGTTATGGTATACGGAGAGATTGTTAAAAAATAATATAGTAAAATAATATTATAAAAAAACAAATAAAATATATAAAATATTTGTTATTTTAAATTAGTGAGAAAAATGTTCGTTGTTTGAAAAGTGGTTTATAAAAAAGAAACCACCAGCAGAATAACAACCCCTTCATTCGACTTCATTTTGGAATCTTCAATTATCAGGTAATATTCAGTGACGCTACCATTTTGTGAAAAAATTGGTTTTGGATTTTTTTGTTTATATTTGTAGGTATTGAAATTGTAAAAGGTGGACAAAATTGCTTGGCAGCAAATTATTCAAAGTGAAAGGTACTACAAGAAGAAAAATGTGTTTTAATATTTCAAGGCCAGTCGATGCTGTTGATTCTAAATAAATATATTTAATATATTAATAAAACATGTCTTTTATTGAAGAAAAAATTGCTTATATAAATACATAAAATTGTATTTAAGGTAAGGTAATCAGATCTAAATTTTAAGTAAAAGGTTTACCACAAATATGTAAGATTTGTCCAAATGAATGAAAAAAAGTTCAATAAAATCATTCCATATATGAATTCAATTCAGTTAAATTTTTTCATTCTGTAGTATAGTGGTACATAAATATAGGAAAATGTTAACTAATATACGGAATGCATTCTACCTAATTTCTACGAAAATCACATCATTCAAACAAATAAAAATGTCTTTGGCGCTATACGAAATTCAACTTTCTTCACAATGAGTTCATTTTAACTTAAAGAAGGGGTCACTTTTTTCTGGGTGTAGTACTTTCCTAACCATCTTTTGTGTTCTTAGTTTCCTAATCGTTCATTATAAAGTAACCACTTTTGTTTTGTTATCTTCATTGCTTATTGTTATAGTTGTAGTAATATGACCATAATCATTTATGCCTGTGCGACATCTGCCAGCTAGTAGAATGTTCTAGATGCTTATAGCCAAGACAATGAGCATAAGCCGATAAACATGTGCGATATCGCCCGTGCGACATCTACCAGATATCAGTAGAATAGTCTAGAATGTTGTAGGCCAGACTATCGAGAATTTTCGATATCGTTATACAGTACTGGGTTAGGTTAGGTGGCAGCCCGAAGTATCAGGCTCACTTAGACTATTCAGTCCACCATATTGGTGAACTTCTCTCTTATCACTGAGTGCTGCCCGATTCGATGTTAAGCTTAATGACAAGGGACCTCCTTTTTATAGTCACCAGCATTACTGAGGTGGGATAATCCACCGCTGAAAAACTTTTTGGTGTTCGGTCGAAGCAGGAATCGAACCCACGACCTTGTGTATGCAAGGCGGGCATGCTAACCATTGCACCACGGTGGCTCCCAGTACTATAAAAGAGGTGACAGAGGGAGCTGTGAAGTCAGTCGTACAGTACACATCGTTCATACAGTACACATCGTAAGTGAAACCTATCAGTTAAGCAAATAAAATGTAGATTGTCGTTATTTGAAAAGAACTGTGTTTTAATTATCGGGTCATTAAATATGCCACAATATAAAAACGCAACAAGTGGTGTCGGAAGTGAAATAACGAAAAAAAAAATCTACAATGAAGTTTAATGAGCTTCGAGTGGAAGACTTAAAAAGGAATTGAGCAAACTGGAGCAGCCGACTACAGGAAACAAAGCTCAGCTTCAAAAGCGTCTACTGGAAGAGTTCGAACGGCGCAACATGGATATCGAGACACATGAGTTTGATTATAAGGAGAACATTGCCGAATCAATACTCGTCAATACCAGCAGTGTAGAAAATCTACCTGTGGTTTCAAGTCTTGTGGATTACACATCAATGCTCAATGTTTTGAGCAAAATGATGGAAGAGAATTCTTGGAAAACTGGTAGCAAATTCTCTAAAAATGGAAGAAAATTCAAGAAAGCTACTGGAAGAAAACGCTCTAAAAATGGAAGAGAATTCTAGAAAAATCATAGAGGAAAACGCCAGAAAGATGGACCAAAATTCTAGAATTCTAAATGAGAATCTTCAACAAATTGCTGAAGGCATGGAAAAACGTGTGGACTATATCGAAAGCCAAATTGGGGAGCTGGATAAGAAAATTCTTTCTGTGGATGAGAAAATTATGGTTCATGATGAGAAGTTTCTACACATCGAAAGAAAAATCTCAGAGCTGAAAGTTAAAGGTGGACCAGTGCGCGTTATCGAGGGCTCGAAAACCAAACCTCCTGTTTTCGATGGCTCAACTTCATTTGATGTATTCAAATTCTAATTTGAAATGGTTGCTTATAGAAATTTATGGAAGGACAATGACAAAGTAATTGAACTTCTATTGGCATTAAAGGACAATGCCGCTGATGTGACACAAAGTATTCCCGCTGCCTCAAGAAATAATTATAATGCAGTAATAGTGTCACTTCAACGTAAGTACGGCGGAGAACATAAGCAAGACATCTTCAGAATGGAATTAAGAGGAAGAGTCCAGAAATCAAATGAGACTCTACAAGACTTTGCAACTGAGGTTGAGCGGTTGGTGCTTTTGACATATCCAGGAGAAAGCCATCCACTTGTGGACCGCATTAAGATTGAAACCTTTGTGAATGGAATTGGAGACCCAGATATAAAATGCGCAACTTATGCGTCACAAAAGGCTACATTCGCAGAAACCGTAACATTTGCACTTGCACAAGAGACTGCGAGATTGCTGGCACGACCCCAAATTCACAAGGTACGCAGAGCCTTGTGATCAAGGTGAATTAAAATCCGTGATTGAATCAGTAAAAGAGGCTGTTAAGCTATGTCGGAAATAAAACAGGATGCAAATAAATCCAGAATGAAATGTTATAACTGTGATAAGCCCGGACATCTTGCCCGAGAATGTAAAGCACCACGCAAGCGGTCAAGATCAACACCCCCATCAAGCAATCACCACAAAATGGTGATCTCACATTCACCTTTAAACTATGTTAAATCGAGCTAGTTCAGCGGGGCAAGAGCTGGCTCTCACAGATGATGGTCCCACAATCTCTATAGCAATAGTTCAACAGAGAAATAACAATTTAACTGTCGAGGGGTTTATACATGGCGACAAGCGTACATTGACGTTGGATACTGGTGCATCGAAGTCTATCACGGCCACAGGGGAACCCGCAACAGTATATGGGAAGGTCGTCATTAAGCTGACTATTGCCGACATATCAGTTAAGTATGAGTTCAATGTGGCCGATATAGTAGATGAAGTTATAATAGGTGCGGATTTCATGATTGCTTTGGTCTAAACCTGGATATGAAACGTCGTGTCATGACCTGGTCCAATGCCGAAATACCGGTTAATGTGGGATACGACAAGAATACCCCTGTCAGGCGGTTGACTACGAGCAAGGCAGAGTTAATACCACCGCATGTTGAAGCGATATTATGGGTGCCAATGAGTGGAGATTGGGAAGTCGGCAAATTGTGGGTTGTTGAACCAGCAGAAAATAAAAACAACAACATCTTGATAGCAAATGCCCTGGTAAAGAGAGACTAATACCAGTTCGTGTCTTGAACTTGTCCGACAATCAAGAGCATATTGGAAAATTTTCTGACATTGGCAAATGTGCACCAGCCGAGGCAATAGTCAATTTGGAAAACAAATCATCGAAGGCACATGGCACAGCGAAGAAACATCTTGAAGGTTATGTCGAAGCTTGGACACGTCATCTATCACCGACCGAGAAAAATAAGGCCAAGCAATTGTTATCGAAGAACGCCCCTGCCTTTGCTTTTGAGAAGAGAAATCAAGGAAGAACATCTGTTGTGAAGCATGAAATAAATACTACAGAGCAAAGACCAATAAAACAGGCCCCACGAAGTGTTCCACTGGCAAAACGAGATGAGGTACATAAGCTCGTAAAGGAAATGGCGGAAAGTGGTGTGATCGAGCCATCATCAAGTCCTTGGTGCTCACCAGTTGTACTAGTCAAAAAGAAAGATGGTAGCACCCGATTTTGCGTGGACTACAGAAAGTTAAATGATGTCATCAAGAAAGGCAGTTATCCACTTCCACGCATTGATGACACGTTGGACTCACTAGCCGGAAACACATGGTTTTCAACGCTTGATTTGGAGAGTGGATACTGGCAAGTAGAGACCGCCGAGAAACACAAAGAAAATACAGCTTTTGGCGTTAATGGCGGTCTTTGGAAGTTTAATGTAATGCCATTCAGGCTCTGCAATGCTCCGCCTACGTTCGAGCGATTGATGGAGCGGGTGCTAAAGGGGTTGCATTGGAAGTCCTGCTTGATATACCTAGACGATATCATAGTTATGGGCAAGACATTTGACGAGCGCCTTAAGAACTTGAAGGATGTTATCCAGGAACTATCAGCCGCTGGTCTACGACTTAACGCTAAGAAGTGCTCGCTTTTACAGCGAGAAGTTAAGTACCTGGGTCATCATGTTACAGCAGAGGGCATATCCACCTATGAAGATAAAATTCAATCAGTAAAAGATTGACCACGTCCACGGAATCTCCACGAGTTGCGCAGCTTCCTTGGTTTATGCACATATTACTGGTGTTTCGTACCAAACTTCGCCAGCATCGCCGCAAGCCTCCATAAATTAACGCAAAAAGGTACGAAGTTCCAGTGGAACAAGGAACAGGAAGAGTCATTCCATCATCTAAAATAACTTTTATACGAGCATATACCAAAGTTTTTGCTGTCTTATAGATCACCCATACATGATTCTACGTCACGAACACCGGCTAAAGTTCTATTCGGAACGGAATTGAAGTTGGCTGGAGATTTGATATTCGGCGCTAAACCTAATGAGCTCGCCATAGAAGAAAACAGTAACGACATACCAAACACGTTTGGCGAAGTTCACGAATCAGTGCGTAACAAAATAAAAATGGTCAGCAACAAGATGAAGGCGAGATATGATCGTGCTGCAAATACTGAGGTCTTCCAAGAAGGACAATTGGTTCTGCTTTTTAAACCGCAACGAAAGAAAGGATTGTGTCCCATGCTGCAAACACAATGGAAAGGCCCCTACAAAATCATCAAGAAGATCAATGATGTTCTATACCTCATTCAAAAGGACGACAGCCCAAGGTCAAAGATGAAAGTTGTTCACCTGGAATGTTTGTATCCTTACGGAACGGGTTCTGTGCCTATTCGGGACAAACAGGCTTAAGCGGGAGGCAGTGTTACGAATTCGATATTTCTAGATTTAAGTTTATTCAAATTAGTGTCCGTTAATTTAAAATGTCAAATTGTAACGGTCAAATTACGTCATCACTTGTCAAAATCATTTCATTATTTTCTAGTACTTTCCTAAACATCTTTTGTGTTCTTAGTTTCCTAATCGTTCATTATAAAGTAACCACTTTTGTTTTGTTATCTTCATTGCTTATTGTTATAGTTGTAGTAATATGACCATAATCATAAAGGGTGATTTGTTAAGAGCTTGATAACTTTTTTTTTTTAAAAAAACGCATAAAATTTGCAAAATCTCATCGGTTCTTTATTTGAAACGTTAGATTGGTCCATGACATTTACCTTTTGAAGATAATTTCATTTAAATGTTGACCGCGGCTGCGTCTTAGGTGGTCCATTCGGAAAGTCCAATTTTGGGCAACTTTTTCGAGCATTTCGGCCGGAATAGCCCGAATTTCTTCGGAAATGTTGTCTTCCAAAGCTGGAATAGTTGCTGGCTTATTTCTGTAGACTTTAGACTTGACGTAGCCCCACAAAAAATAGTCTAAAGGCGTCAAATCGCATGATCTTGGTGGCCAACTTACCGGTCCATTTCTTGAGATGAATTGTTCTCCGAAGTTTTCCCTCAAAATGGCCATAGAATCGCGAGCTGTGTGGCATGTAGCGCCATCTTGTTGAAACCACATGTCAACCAAGTTCAGTTCTTCCATTTTTGGCAACAAAAAGTTTGTTAGCATCGAACGATAGCGATCGCCATTCACCGTAACGTTGCGTCCAACAGCATCTTTGAAAAAATACGGTCCAATGATTCCACCAGCGTACAAACCACACCAAACAGTGCATTTTTCGGGATGCATGGGCAGTTCTTGAACGGCTTCTGGTTGCTCTTCACTCCAAATGCGGCAATTTTGCTTATTTACGTAGCCATTCAACCAGAAATGAGCCTCATCGCTGAACAAAATTTGTCGATAAAAAAGCGGATTTTCTGCCACTGATTTTGGTAATAAAATTCAATGATTTGCAAGCGTTGCTCGTTAGTAAGTCTATTCATGATGAAATGTCAAAGCATACTGAGCATCTTTCTCTTTGACACCATGTCTGAAATCCCACGTGATCTGTCAAATACTAATGCATGAAAATCCTAACCTCAAAAGAATCACCCTTTATATGCCCGTGCGACATCTGCCAGCTAGTAGAATGTTCTAGATGATTGTAGCCAAGACAATGAGCATAAGCCGATAAACATGTACGATATCGCCCGTGCGACATCTATCAGATAGTAGTAGAATGGTCTAGAATGTTGTAAGCCAGACTATCAAGAATATTCGATATCGTTATACAGTACTATAAAAGAGCTGACAGAGGGAGCTGTGAAGTCAATCGAAATCTAAACTTCATACAGTACACATCGTAGAGCAAATAAGTGAAACCTATCAGTTAAGCAAATAAATTGTAGATTGTCGTTATTTAAAAAGAACTATGTTTTAATTATCGGGTCATTAAATACGCCGCAATATAAAAACGTAACAGTATGTTTCTGTTAAATAATGTTTTGTTTGTATCGGCTCGTGGCGCCGAAAACTATGCTATATAAATATTACTGTTTGCGTTGATGATAATAACGATAATTTTCTGTTAATGACAATAACGTAGCCCAGTGGATAGTGTGTTGGCTTAAAAATTGTATGGTCGATTCTCCGTCCAGGCGAAAGGTAAAATTTAAAAAATTATAAAATTAAATAATTTCTTCAACATTGTTTGTATTTCAGAAAAATGTACTAAGAACTAAAAAACCTCGTGGAAGTGAGAAAGATATGAGCGAAGATGCAATTAGACAGAAATATATATTTTTTTGTTTGGAGCACAATCTTCTTTGGGAAAAAATTCTTCCCATCATATAATGTTTTGGCTTAAAATGTTTCCAAACATATAATATATGCACATAAAACAAACATAAAATGTTTCGGCAATATCCAAGAATAGTTTTGTTCCCTGCAAAATATGTTTGGAACATATGTTAGAGGAGCGCAAGGGCGTGGTCATATACTGTACTTGGAAAGTGAAAATGTTTCTACTCCGTTTCTTTTTGGAAATATTGGATTTTTAAAGCTCTGACAGTAGACGAACGCTTTACCAATACACTCTAATATTGGAATTGAGTCGATCGCCCAATAAACACAAAAAATAAGGATAAACCAAATGCGCTTCAAAAGCCTTTTATTAGAAAGACAATTCTTCGTACCTACAATACGTCTTTGGTACAATCTTCCTAACCATCTACAAACGCTGAATAATACGTCGCACTTTAAATCGGAGCTTTCTAAATACTTTGTTTAGAAATTAAGAATTTATTGTAATAATATTTAATTAAACTAACTTAAATTAAAATATATGTTCAATTAATTGGTATATCTCATCTAAATTGTACCTAGCACTAATAATAAGATTAAGTTCTTCTTGTGTTAGGTTCCCAAAAAGAAATAAATAAATAAATAAAATAAAAAAATAAAAATCACGATATTAATTGATCAAAATTGAAATATCTTAAATCACAGAAACGATAGTATCAATTAAAAAATTAATTGAAGGTCAACTAACAAATTAATTGATCCAATTAAGAAATTAATTGATACTACTAGCCTTCACGGCACTCGAAACTCGAGGGCATTGTAAGCCATTAACGGTGGGATAGAGGTCCTAGATGATATGGAACTCTAGCGAACTCTATATCCTACAATTTATACACTTCTCTTTAGTTAGTTTTTAAAATAGTCTTCTCTGAATTCTGTAACTGATATTTTACATTGTTGTTCTATATCGTGTTCAAGTAAAGTTAATCGGAGTATGATATAAGTGGCGCACTATTTATACAAATGTAGCCACACTTTTTTTGAAAGTTTTATAAAAAGTAGTGTGTTTTTGAAGTTACACATTTAAGGTTGGTATAAAGGTCGAGTTCATCCACTAAAATTAAGTGGTCCAAAGCATACATTTAAAAAATTCAGTCCTCATTACTATCAGGCTAACATATAATAAAATAATAAAATAATTGTAATTTTTTTCTTTAAAATGAATTATTAAAGAAAATTAACAGTGAGAAAGGCTTTTTTACTTTGATAATGTGAACTTAATACCCATCTTTATCGTAAAATGATAAAAAAACTATTCGCATACACTAATTTGAAAACCATTTCCTTACTTTTAAACCATCAGTCTTTAAATAAAACAACAACATGTTTTTTAATGTGAAAAACTAAAGGTTACTAAATAAAAGAGGCTCCTTAAGATACACACAGATTTTCTATGATGATTTTATAATGTAATTTCCATATATTTTATTTTCGAAACCAAATTTTTAGTTAACTTAAAATTTAGGAAATTAGTAGATATATTCAATATGGCTGGTGTACTGAAAGCATACCCTATTATTTTGTATGCTTCATCTCACCTAAACAAACTTCTTTAAAGTGGCAGTGAATATTATTTCATTATTTCATAAACAGAAAAATGGGTTTTATACACATATCATATGATTTGCACTAATAGTGTCACATGCATTTTTATTTAGCTTTAAAACTGTATTCTCTAAATCTTGAAATTAATATTGTAATTGATTAAATTGATGTGGATTACGATATATGTGGCGCACAGTTATACAATTTCCTTAGGACAATTTTGTAGAATGGTTAATTTATAGCTATTCCCAACAGTTTTGCACAAATTTTCAGTATTTATTAACCGACCCTCTTCAACTACAATTAGTAAAAGTGCATTCGCCTCAATAATTTATATTGGAATTCAATAGAATTAGAAAGAAATTTATTAAATGGTTTGTAAGGGTGAAAAAATAGTATGCGTGTGTTACACTAATTCATTCCTTCCTTTATTTTTGCCCAAATGATAGTTCCATCCAAAGTTTATATTAATTCATAATATTTTGAGGGATTCTATATGCAAAAATTAGGACAGTCTCCTTCGATCTATTATTCGAATCGAAACCGCCATTAATCTTGAAAACCAATTCAAAATTTTGTATTTTACTCCTCTCATCACAGTACTGGTCGCATAACAAAAGCCAAACAAATACAACAATCGGCATAAAAATAAATCGATTCTTGGGTACGACCGTCTTCAAATTAGAATAATGCCTTAAATTGGTTTAATTGTGCCCACTCAATAATTTTGGAAAAGTACACTCAAAAAAGGGGCTATAATACCAACTGAACTTTATTTTAGTTCATAAAGATTAGTTGATTTTAGTGTGAGCAAGTGTTCCTTAGATGAATAATTTTTTGCTTACTTTATTGGTGTGTACTAAAAAAAAGAAAACAAAAGTTTTATGCAAATATAGTAATTTTACTAAAAAATAAAATACTTCATATTTTCCTAAAATGGGAGAAGTTTGCTTAAATTGTGTTCATAAGCCTCTCAAATGAGTAAATTTTACTAAACTTTTACCGGCCTTGAATTTCGTACAGCGCTAAAGACATTTTAATAATTTTTGGATCCAATTTTTTCTTTCAACGTATTAAATTTTCTTAAACAACACAAAAAACATTATTACTTCTAATAAATTTCCTTCAATTTGACAAAAAGAATTAGCTTATTTGTAACATGTTGCAATTAAAAAAATAGTTAACATTTTCCAATAATAGCAACCATATATCCGTATATGGCAACTCTATAGAAGTAAGCTTAACTAAATTTAAATTAAAATTGTTTAATGTATTGGTCTAAATATTATTTAATAAAATTAAATATAATATTACTTTCCAAAATTACTATTTCCAGCGCCTTTAGAAAATATAAACGACTAACTGATCACTTTACTACGTAAAACATAATACCACCCACTCTCCGCCCACCCTATATATTACCATCTTACTATTATTCCCATTGCTCCCAATCAACTCTCACATTATCACTCTCAAACCTACTCTCCCCATGCCAGCATAGCAAAAGCCAACACATACTGCCCGTTCCTGAAACACAAAATCGACTCGAGACGAATCGTTCGTCTAGATTGAAATTAAAATCACTTTAGAGGCATTTGCTAGAAAATCCTGAAATTTGTCATGAACTCATTATTTATGATTTACTATTGAACACCGAAACAATTAGGATTCCACAGGCTCTGGTTTTCGAGATATCAATATGGGATTTTTGACGAATCGTTCGTCTCGAGGCGAACGAAAATTCCACGAACAAGCAGATAATGTACACGCACCCACACGCTACAACAAACCAAACAACAACTCTCTCGCTCTCACTCTCAAACTACAGCACAACAACGACAACAACGTCAATAATTTTAGAAATTTTCTCCATGAAAAATGCATCAATTTAAAAAATTAAAACTATTCGCCATATCTACAGAAAATTACCTTTCATTTGATACCAAATTTATCATACAACACCACCTCGCACGCCCACAATATGTACCCAAAAAAAAGTGTAGCGTATTTATATATATATATATATATATATATATATATATATATATATATATATATATATATATATATATATATATATATATATATATATATATATATATATATATATATATATATATATATATATATATATATATATATATATATATATATATATATATATATATATATATATATATATATATATATATATATATATATATATATATATTAATTTTTGTGATAGATTTTTGTTTCAATTAAAAAATTTGTTGAATCAATAAAATTTTTAATTGAATATTTTTTAAAACTTTAATTGGAAACATTTTCGTGAATTTTTTTTTGTGAAGGGAACTGATGATGTGGAAATCCGAAATAGCTGTCTTCCCAACAATTTTGGACAACATTTGTACTTTTCAAACACCATTAACAACTAGTAACGATATGCTAACAAATAACCGGTGTAAAAATTGAGATATCTAATCATACACTTTCTTTTCTGAGGAACGAAGTTTTTTGGACCAAAAAAAGTTTTATTTTGGGGGTAGAAAATTCCCTTTAAAGGCAAATAAAAAGAATTAGAGACAATCGTTGAATCGCATATCATAAATTACCTACAAGAAAATCCCTTTTAAGTACGGGGAATTTCGTTTGTCTAAAATTTCGTTCCTGAGGAAAGTATTTTTTCTTTGAGTGTATCTATTAATATAAAAGTCTGTCTAATTATATCTGTTCAAATATGATTGCAGATGTAAATAGATCTGTAGAGATAGCTATATAAAGTGCTACGCGCAATAAAATACTTCTCTCCTCCCAAACGAAATTTTAGACAAACAAAGATCGTTTCTCATTTGCTTTTCTCTGTAAGGATGTCTATTTGAATGAAAAGTATATCGTTGGCAGAAATGCAAAAGAACGTAACTACAATTTTAATTTTTTACAGGAGAAGGTAAAAACGTTATACAATCTGCAAAAATAATGTTTAAGTAACCATTTTTTTAATACTGATTAAAACACTCCGACTTTATTTTTGATCGTAGCAACCTAAAAGTTTGTGAGACCATGACTGTTGATAAAACACGCCAAATGCGGTCAAAAAAAAAGATTTTTCGAATTTTTGTTAGTTACGTCTTTTGCATTTCTGCTAACGATATAATTTTTGTGATAAACGTTGTTTCTTTTCAAGGATGTAGAAACATAATGACTAACTAAAAAAAAAACAATTTATTCTGGCTAATTGCATTTTCTCTCACATCTTTCTCACTTCCACGAGGTTTTTACTTCTGAGCACCTCTTTTTCTGTAGTACAAACAATGTAGAAAAAATCATTTAATTTTATAAATTTTACCTTTCGTTTGGAAGGAGAATCGAAGCAACGACCATACAGTTTGTAACCCAAAACACTATACACTACGCAGGCTACGTAGCTGTTATTGTCATAAATATACAATTATCATTATAAGTTATATTTGTATAGCATAGTTTGCGGCGCCCACGGGCCGATTAAACATATTTTATTTAACCGAAACATACATTTAGTTGGTGACCGTTAAGCAATAGTTGGTACGTCCGCCTTGCATACCAAGGGTCCTGGGTTCGTTCCCTGCTTCGACCGAAAACCAAAATTTTGTTTTATTTTACTGTAAACTGTGTCTTATTAAAGAGTTAAAGTCAGAAAAGAACAATGCTTGATATACACGAGATGGACAGTGTTATTGGCTCAAAAATATTTTGAATTTTTTTTCTTAAATCTAAAAATTTTTTAACAAACACACGAATTTTTTTGGCGTTTAAAAGTTAAAATTTTGGCAGAAATTCAAAAAACTGTAACAAAAGAAAAACGTTGGTACACAGAAAAAAAATATCACCAAAATATTTCCAATTAAAAAGTTAATTGAAGTTGAAATTTTTTTCAATTAATAAATTACTTGGTACAATTAACTTTTTAATCAAGATAGAAACATTAAGTTAATTAAGCCAATGATTGAACATTTTAAAATTGTTAATTAAAAAGTTAATTGATACAATTAACTTTTAACCAAATTCGGAAGACTAAGTCAGTTTATGATGATGAACATTTTTTTTTAAATTTTTAATTAAATTTTTTTTTTCAAACAATCAATTGTTAATCCAAATAAAAATTCTAAGCCAATTCAGAATGTAATTGAAAATAGTTACCTTTTTTTAATTAATAAATGAATTGAGTTTTGCAATCAACATCAATTAAATTTTTAATTGAATCAATTAAAAAATTATTTGAAATTTGGCAATGAAATCAATTAATTTTTTAATCAAACAATTTTTCTATGCCCAATAAAAACTGTGATTGATGCTATCATTTTCGTGATTGAAGACATTGCAATTAAAACATTAATTGGATCAATTAATTTCGTGATTGAATCAGAAAAAATTTTTTTGTGTGTACACGTTTTCCAAACGTTTTTGTTCTTTGCGTGTATGTATGATAAGATCTTATTCCAGATCTCATCATATATGTCGTTATATCTAATTATATCAGTTACATCTGGTTAGATCTATATATATATATATATATATATATATATATATATATATATATATATATATATATATATATATATATATATATATATATATATATATATATATATATATATATATATATATATATATATATATATATATATATATATATATATATATATATATATATATATATATATATATATATATATATATATATATATATATATATATATATATATATATATATATATATATATATATATATATATATATATATATATATATATATATATATATATATATATATATATATATATATATATATATATATATATATATATATATATATATATATATATATATATATATATATATAGATCTAACCAGATGTAACTGATATAATTAGATATATATATATATATATATATATATATATATATATATATATATATATATATATATATATATATATATATATATATATATATATATATATATATATATATATATATATATATATATATATATATATATATATATATATATATATATATATATATATATATATATGTGGTATCTTAAAACTTCTTAACATAGTTTTCTAAATTGTGACTTTTTTTTATTTTTCAACCGTCGAACTGAACGGACGTGTTTTCTAATAGCGAAGTATTTCATCGTAATAAGTACTTATTACGAATTTCACGTGTGGTGGAAATAATAAACCACCATGCAGCGAAATTCAAAGTCATCCACTGGGTTGCTAACTTCTGGGCCCAGTGGACGGGTAACGACTGAAGTTATAAATTTGGGCAGCGACCAAGAATCAGGCCCAATTAGTCGACCTGTAGACGGGTCGACTGGCGGTGACACTTTGGCACGTCGAACCTTTTCTAATGTGACGACATCAAAAGGAGGCAATCCCTCTCGAAAGAGATTCAAGGGACGAAAAAATGCTTTGTTTATCCTAAAGAAATTAGGATCAGTCGACCCAAGCAAGTTGTCGGCTATGCAAAGCGATTCCTTAAAATGGGCTCAAGGAATTCTTCAAGCTGGAAAAAGGGAACGATCACCGGATGAGCTGCCATCCTCTAAACGGGATCAAAGATCGTACCGGCTAAACCTAGAGAACATGCATGGATACCGGCAAACCCTCCTGATCCTGAGTCAATAATAGAGAGACTAAGAGAATTTAACCCAGATCTTCCAACCGCCGATTGGAAGGTTGGTCGTTTGGATGAGGTGGATGGACCAAGACGACATGCGGTGTTTATATTAAACATAGAGTCGCTGCCACATATAGCTCAGACCCAATGACGTGTAAGTTATGGCTTTCATGATATCCATATGAAGGTATACAAAAGCGATCAGCCAAAGTATTCCGAAACGGACAAGCCTCCGGTAGAGTCAGCAGTGAAAAAATCTCCTAGCTAACCCAAAGGAGACATAAAAACTGCAGACTATGGCGAAAATCGTATGCGGGAAGTTTCTACAGGCTCAAACCTCACGAAAGCTGAACCGCGGATTGTTGCGAGAGTCACCGAGATCTGTGAAGAGGAAGCCCTTGATGACGCAATTGAAGCGGCTGATGTGACGGTGGTTGAAAATTTGGATGGGTCTACGGTTCCTCCAGATAAATCTTCACCATTGTAAGGCCGCTTGTGCCGCCTTAAAAGTTCTCCTGATGAAAGGAGACATAGATATAGTTCTTATTCAAGAACCATACATATATAAGAACAAGATCTGTGAATTAAGCACTCCGGGTTTCAAACTTTTGCTTAATACCGGTAACGATATAAATCGAGCATGTATAATTGCTAAAAACGAACTAAACTTGTTTCTGCTTCCTTCATTGAGCAATGCAGACACTGTCGTAGCCAGTCTAGAGATATCCAAATTTGGGTATCTTCGGTCTACATGGGACACGATAGGGAGATGCCACCCTGTGCCGTTAAGACCTTAGTTGAGGAGTCACTAAAAACAAAGACAAAACTCATTATGGGATGCGATTCAAATGCACATCATAGTATTTGGGGAAGTAGTGATACTAATGCAAGGGGAGAGTCGCTAATAGAGTTTATTTTGCGTACTAACCTGGTAGTTTGCAATAAGGGAGATGCCCCAACCTTCGTCACCAGAAACAGGCAAGAGGTTTTGGAATTTGATTGAAATTCCCTTTGGTGAGTGTGCAAAATACCTTGGCGTTATTTTGGCGAGAAAAGCCACGGTAGCTTTGTACTCGTGCAAAAAGGCAATAGGGGAAAAGTAGGGACTAAAACCAAAAATTGTGCATTGGCTATACACGGCAGTAGTTAGACCTATAATGCTATATGGTGTTGTAATCTGGTCGCCGGCACTTCAGAAACCGACTTGTTTAGATAAAGTTCAGCGTATGGCGAGCTTATGTATCTAAGGTGCATTTAGTAAGACAGGAACAGACTCCCTTAATGTCATGCTACATCTATTGCCTTTAGACATTTTGGCCAAACAGTCAGCTGCAACAACGGCTGTGCGCGAGCTATCGCTGTGGTCGAAAAAAATGTACGGTCACAGTTCGGTCCTCAAAGTAATGCCAGATGTGCCTAACGTAGTGGATTACACCCTGGCAAAACCACTTTTCGACAAAAACTCTAATTCCCAACAGTGAGGCGTGGTGTACACAAACCCGGGGAATAAAAGATATATAGATTTCTATACTGATGGCTCCAAATTGGATGGGCAAGTGGGGTTCGGAGTATATTCTAATGATCTGGAACTTCGAATAGCGAAAAGATTACCTAATCACTGTAGTGTTTTTCAGGCTGAAATATTAGCAATAAGAGAGGTGGCAATAAAATCCTTGGACTCTGTGTCCCTCAACTCGAAAACGGCCATCGACTGCCGCAAATCTCTCAATGAGATGGCTGAGCAGTACAATATTCACCTAATATGGGTGCCTGGCCATAGGAACATACCGGGGAACTGCGAAGCGGATGAGTTGGCAAGGCTAGGGACTACCTTACATATTCCAGGGGAACTAGAATTTGTTGGTATGCCCCTAGGTACCTGCAAGCTCATGCTGCGTGAGAAGGCTGTTATGATGGCAAATGTTCGATGGGAGAATTGCAAGGGTTGTAACGACACCAAGCAAATATAGCCCCATTTCAACTTAAACCACACACTAGATATGCTAATGTTCTCGAGACGTCAGATATCACTACTGATATCGGGTCGCTGTCTGATAGGCGATTTTGCAAAAACTATTGGCGCGAAGTATAATGACAATTGTATGAGCTGTCATGATGCGGAGGAAAAAGAATCAATTAAACACCTCTTGTGTGAGTGTCCTGCAGTTTGTGTAAAGCGCAAGCAACTTTTAGGAGCATATAGCTTCAGATTACTGGCGGATCTGGAAAACGTTAACTTAGGCAGTCTGCAAATGTTTTTGGAACAGTCTGGTTGGTTCAGCGAAGAAAAATAATCGAGAAGGTTCAGCGGTTAAAACTAGAAGTGCCCATATGTAATAGGTACTTTTAGTTAATGTGGTATCACAATGGACTGAATAGTCTAAGTGAGCCTGAATCTTAATCGGGCTGCCACTTTCACCTAACCTGACCTAGCCCCATTTCAACTTAAACCGCACAGTAGATATGCTAATGTTCTCGAGACGTCAGATATCACTACTGATATCGGGTCGCTGCCTGATAGGCGATTTTGCAAAAACTATTGGCGCGAAGTATAATGACAATTGTATGAGCTGTCATGATGCGGAGGAAAAAGAATCAATTAAACACCTCTTGTGTGAGTGTCCTGCAGTTTGTGTAAAGCGCAAGCAACTTTTAGGAGCATATAGCTTCAGATTACTGGCGGATCTGGAAAACGTTAACTTAAGCAGTCTGCAAATGTTTTTGGAACAATCTGGTTGGTTCAGCGAATAAAAAATAATCGAGAAGGTTCAGCGGTTAAAACTAGAAGTGCCCATATGTAATAGGTACTTTTAGTTAATGTGGTATCACAATGGACTGAATAGTCTAAGTGAGCCTGAATCTTAATCGGGCTGCCACTTTAACCTAACCTTACCTAAGCCCACGTCCGAAATTTATTTCTTGGTAAAATCAATCATTTCTAATACTCTGCATGTCAAGATTGATTCTACCCACTAAAGTAATGAAGCGTTTGGTAACCCCGTGCAAAATACTACTCTGTGTTCAAAATAAATCCTTCACCTTATTTGCGCTGCATTACTGTAAACATAAATTTATTTTGAAATTTGGCGAATGCGCGAACATACAAATCTAATACTCACCATTTCAAATCGTTTCAAATACGCGACAATATGTGAAAACCAGAACGGGGCTTTTAATATCTTCTATTTTCTTCTAGGAAGATAAAGCGGCGCTGTTTCATGCAAAAAAGCCAAGATAATATTAGACCTCGTGCACTTATAGTGCACTGGAATCAAGTGTTGGTAAATTGACCTTTCTTTATTTTTTTCCTTAGATTCCTATTCAGATCGACCAAAAGAAGAAAGTGGGAGCTTTGTGGATATATTGTTTGCTTTAATACTTAATATATTAAGTATTAAGTAGTTAATATTAAATATTTTGAATATAGAACCTAATATAATTATTTTTATTATTTAAGGCCATTAAGGGTAACTTTTAAAAGTTACATAGAAATGTGTATAATTAGATATAACAATATCTATTTGTATCAGATTAAATATTGGGTATGGGCCAAATTTGAGATCTGGCCAGATCTAATTCCTTCGAACTAGATATAGTATCATATATAATCCGATATGGCATCAGATCTTAAAATATGTGGTCAGATCCACCAATTTTTACAGGAAGCCTTTATATCATAGTGGTAATTGTCTGTTGTTGACAGTGACAGCTACCGAGTGGATGGTGCGTTTGCTGTGTGATACGCAGTTCGATTCTTAGCCTGGAAGTGCTGAAAAGTACTACTACCAAGATGAGCATGATTAAAATCGAGACCGTTATTAAACTCTTAACACCCCACGAGTCACAAAATTGTAAATTGAGCGTATTTTCCGAAGTTCGTTACTCACGCACACTCACAAAGAAATTATTTTTTCACGCATGACATTTGGTTTTTAATCACGCACACTCACGCCATTGCTATTAGCGTGGCTCACGACCCACGCATAAGTCACGACAATTTTGTGTCGTGTACACATTAGTTGATATTTTACAAAGCCAACTCAATCGAACAAAATTGGCCCCTTACCTTGGCCAAAATGATGATGAAAATCGATCAATGAACTTTTAACAAAGAAGTTGACGAAACAATTGTGAATTGTAAGGAGAATGGGATGTAACATCTTGAAACATTTGGGTCCCTACACTGAAAAAAAGCATGTCCGGTTCCAAAGATTTTGTCTTTACTTTAAAAATGTTGGTATTGATTCCGAGCCATAGAAGCGGAGAATACAAGTAAGGATACTTTTAAGACACAATTCTAAAATTTCTTTTAATTTTAGGTTTTGTGTTCTTGCTTCTAGGAAGCAAATTTTAATTTTTCGATTTTTTAGCATTTTTTCTTCAAAGTCCTTTAAAAAAGAGTTAACGACAACTTTATTTTCCAAATTCAGACTCGACTTCCAGTAGAAATTATGCTGTGTTTCAAGTAAAAACGTCTTTAAAATAAAGTGTTGAAAAACATGTCCTATTTTTAAGCGATTTTTTGCTTTGTAGTCAAGATGCAAAAAACAACAAATTTAAAGACAATTTCATTAATTTTAAAGAATTTTTCTGAATTTTTAAAGTCAAGTTGACCTTACCCCAAAAAACTTTTCTTTCATGTTATAATACCCATTTTTAAGTCAAATCACTTAATTATAAGGACAATATGACTTCATTGAAAAGTTTATCGACTTTTGGACAAAGAAAAAAACTTTATATTCGTGAAATGCGTCTTTAAGCAAAATTTGCTTTCGTATTTTAAGGACATGAAATCTTTGGCCTCACGACAATATTATTTTCAGTGTAGAATTATTAGCATTTACAACATTCACCGAATTTTCCGCCCGCTCATAATGAAACTCGAACAATGCAAGTACTGAATATGCTTACAGGCCCACATGGCACAATGATAAGAGAGAAGTTCGGCTTGAACTGGCATAGAAACTTTGAAATGTAATCACTGTGTCAGTCTTTAGTGGTAGTAACTACCAGATTTATTTTAGTTTTCTCCATCGTCGTCTGCACTGTATGTGAAACGGATTGAAATGTTGTCAAGTGCATTCACCACAAATCGAATTCATAATTTGCGCTAATAATCCTAAATATTTGCTGAAGTATAACTTAGATAATGGACATGAGTGCCGCGATGTTTAGGTTCTTTTATGTTGAACCGAACCGAATAGTTTCGGTTGAGACAATTCTAGTCATTGCGTAAACTCAAAAGCACTAAAGACTGCGATGATTTCCTTTCTGGCTTAGACTTCAGATGAATAAACTGGACTAAGAATCTTTGAAGGTCATTGACAATGGGTGATGGGAACATCGTCGACATAATCAATGAATGCGTTCTCTTACATTAAAGGGCATTCTACTGTCATGCAAAGCAAGAGTAGATGTCAAGTTGTCTGCTTTTCTGACACCGCTTTCTGACACCTGTATTGGGTCCAATGTTCAAGCAACAGCTCTATTAGTAGACTTTGCATGAATGTCGCTGAGGATGGCATACATTGGACAATCCATTGCCTATTGTCTTCGTATTGGGTCTCCGACAGTACACTAGCATTGTGCTTTTGAACTACCAGCAACTGTTAGCATTGCACATTCAGAAACATGCATGCTGACTCGAAGGTAGCTGTTTTTTTCAATTCTAATAATGCAATGAATTGCATTTTCCGCTTCACGAAGACGTTCTTCGGTATTGCATTTTTAAACTCTCTGAACAAGAACAACAGCTCTTGATATAAAATGAATATAAAATTCACGGCAAAAGTAAAAATTTTGTAACAAATGTTTGTGGTGATAAAATATTAAACTTTTCTGAGAGATAGCACCATTTGTAATAAAAGACGAAAGCTTGCTATACACATTTTCCAAACATTTTATTTTTTTTGTGTATTAAAGAATGGATTTGGTTTATTTAAGAATTTCATCATATGCATGAGAGAAATTATATATAACTTCTTATATAAAAACATTTTATTGTTTATATTTATATATTGTTTATATATTGTTTGGACGACAAAACAAATATGTTTGGGACTTATTATTATGTATTAAAAGAAATCAAAAATATAATTGTTTGTGAAATTTACTTGCATGGAACAAAATGTGTTTGGGGCATGAATGTTTTATAAAAATAATATGTTTGAATGTAAACATATATAAATTTACAAATTTCGACTAAACATACATATGTTGTGATATTTTATTCAGGGAGCGACAGAAACAGAGAGAGTATAGAGAAAGAACCCTGGAGGGTTGCCGAAAGATATCAACATAACACAGCGAGAGAATCAAAAGAGAGCAATTTCTGTAAAACTGCTTGTATGTTGTTTCGGAAAGCTGTTTTACGTGTTCATTTGTTTTGGCTATGCGCTTGGCAAGTCTAAATATTATTTAATTTGAACATTAAATTGCGTATTCGGAGTAAACAGAATAGACATTCGGAACCAGGAGAATAGACATTTAAAACAAACAGCATGTGTTTTTGCCTTGAGAGCAGCAATTTAAGTATGTGTGGACATGTGTTTTGTTTATCATTTTGGCATTATGGGCACAATTTTTTGTTGGTTCGTCAAAAGAAATCGGAACGTACGACGAGTAAGTCAAAATATTTATCAAGAAAGGAAATAAAAAAAAAAAAACAGTGGAAAATATATAAAAATTACAAAGGGACCTTCAGAAAAAAAATGTTTAGTTCCTCTTTATTAATAAGTAGTCCAAGATGAGTTGACGTACACTTTCAAAAATAAAAGCGGGCATTAAGTTCGAGTTTTGCCGCTAAAATTATTTTTCATTTTAGCGACAAAACTCGATCCAAAGCAAAAATTGAAAAAGTTTTTTTTTGCTTTAAAAGGGATTATTAACTAAAAGAAAACGTGGAAACATGGCCATTTTAGAGCGATAATGCCAACTTAACTCCGGTCGTAAAGGTAAAAATGAAATTAAGTACAAACTTATTCGTTAATAACTATTCATATTTATTTGTATTTGAAAATACAAGAAATTTAAAAAAAATTTAAATGTGTATATTGTAACATTATGTATGTTTTTACTCGACTTCACGTTCTTCTTTTGGTAGAGTGTTTGCATTTTTTCGAATTTCAAACTTTCACACCAAAACCATGTTTTTGTTACAAAATTGTTATTTTTACAATTAAAGAAATATTATTTTATCCAAAAGCTCAGTCCATTTCGTTTATATCAAGCACTGTTCTTTTCTTACTGTAAATCTTTAATAACACACATTTCGAAGTTTCATTGTAAAAATTTAATTTAATAATATATAAATATAAATACAACAATAAAATCAAGTGTATACGGCCGTAAGTTCGGCCAGGCCGAATCTTATGTACCCTCCACCATGGATTGCGTAGAAACTTCTACGAAAGACTGTCATCCACAATCGAAATACTTGGGTTGTGGTATCTTAAAACTTCTTAACATCGTTTTCTAAATTGTGAGTTAGTCCATACGTGGTATATATTAGACAACTATTGTGCCACTAAATGTTATACTTTTTACGATTTTATGCCGCTTTTTCAAAAATTAAAATTGTATGGGAAGTAAACATCATAAAGGTATACGTTATTCGGAAAATTGAGTATTGTGTACACCCTCAAAAAAAAAAATCGCTTCTGTAACATATACTCCCAAACACATTTTGCTTCAAGCATATAAATTTGTGGGTATTGCCCAAACATTTATATATTTGATTTCTTCCAATATATAATATGTTTGAAAGCATATTGGTCTAAACAATATAATATGTTTGGGTAGTCTAAGTTCCAAACATTATGTATTTTTCCATCCAAATTCAATAATGTTGTCTTCCAAAAAACTATATGTTATTATGTGAACATATAATATGTTTGGAAACATTTTGAACCCAAAAATATTATATGCTTAGAAGAATTTTCTCCCAAAGAAGATTGTGCTCAAATTTTTTTTCTGCCTAATTGTATATTCCCTCACATTTTTCTCACTTCCATGAGTTTTTTAGTTCTTAGCACCTTTTTCTGTAATACAAACATTGTAGAAGGAATTATTAAATTTTATAATTTTTTTAAATTTTACCTTTTGCCGGACGGGGATTCGAACAGCGGACCACACAGTTTGTAAGCCAGCACACTAACCACTGGGCTACGTAGCTGTTATGGTCATCAAGAGATAATTATCGTTATAAGTCATATTTATATAGCATAGCTTGCGGCGCCCACGAGCCGATACAAACGTCACATTGTTTAACAACATAACATTGTTAAACATACATTTGTTGGCGACGTGGAGCAGTGGTTGGTACGTCTGCCTGGCATGCCAAGGGTCCTGGGTTCGATCCCTGATTCGACCGACACCATTTTTTTTTTTTTTTTTTTATTTTTACATATATTTTTTTACGTATATTCCAAATACGTTCGAAATATCCCGAAAAGGTGTTCAACATTACATACTACTATATTAACTTTTTACTACGAAACTGTAAAGTGTGTCTTATAAAAGACTTAAATTCAGAAAAGAACAGTGCTTGATATAAACGAAATGGACTGAGTTCAAATAAGATATTATATCTTTATTGCAAAAGTAAAAATTTTGTAACAAAAAAAGGTTTTTGTTCACAAGTTTGAAATTTTCGAAGAAATTCAAAAAACTCTTACAAAGGAAGAATGTGAAGTCGAGTAATATATAAATATTTTTCCATCGAATCCTAAAGTTAAGTTAATTTTACAACCAACACATAAATTTATTTAGGTGTGAACAATTGTTTGCTTTCTTTAATAATTTATTATTGTTGCTTTGGATCATTCCCCACCAAGTTATAATACAATTTGCCTAAAAAAGTTATAATGTTATTCTAGTTTTACCGATGCGAGTTTTGCCGTTAAAATGAGAAATAATTTTAGTGGCAAAACTCAAACTCAACTCCTCTTGGACTACTTATTAATAAAGAGGAACTAAACTTTGTTTTTATAGATCTTACTGTTTAATTTTTCACTGTTTCCCAATGTTTTCATTTTACTGTAACAACTCTAAAAAGAGTGCACTGAAAAAAATATTGTCGTGTGGCCAAAGATTTCATGTCCTTAAAATAAGAATACAAATTTTGCTTAGCTTAGACGACGCATTTCTTTAATATAAAGTTTTTTCCATGTTCAAAAGTCGATAAACATTTCAATGAAGTCGTGTTGTCCTTATAATTAAGTGATTTGACTTGAAAATGGGTATCATAACATGAAAGAAAAAATTTTGAACTAAGGTAAACTTGACTTTAATAATTCAGAAAAAAATCTTTAAAACTAATGAAATTGTCTTTAAATTTGTTGCATTTTTGCATCTTGACTACAAAGCAAAAATCGTTAAAAAATAGGACATGTTTTTCAACACTTTATTTTAAAGACGTTTTTACTTGAAACATAGCACAATTTCTACTGTCTTGTTTTTAATGCACTTTTTATAGCATATGAAAAAAGCTGAAAAAGCGAAAAACTAAAATTTGCTTCATAGAGTCAAATACACAAAACCCACTTTTAAAAGAGAATTGTGTCTTAAAAGTATCCTTACTTGAATTCTCGGCTTCATTGGCTCGGAATCAATACCAACATTTTTAAAATAGAGACACAATCTTTGGAACCGGGCATGCTATTTTTCAGTGCATAGTGCCCTTTCGTTAGTTTTCATGAAGATCCCTTTAATTATTTTGGTTTGAATATTTTGAATTACTCGCCCTACACTCAACAAAAGTGAACTCTCTATTTCACTAAAGCCAATTTAACTTTATTTTAGTTCATAGAAATATTATGTTTGGAGAAAGTTTTCTTTACTCTAATACTTTTTTGTGTATGTTAGTTCAATTAACTAAATCCGAGGACAAAAATATACTCAAATGAAGCATAAAGATTAACTAAATTCGTGTCTTCCACAAAATAGTTCAGAATTTCTTTAAATTTTGTAAATTTTACCAAAAATGCGTCCATCGTGAACTTCGTATGTCACTAAAGACATTCTTGCAATTTTGAACTCCAAGTTTTTTCTTCAAACTACAAAATTTTCTTTAACAAGGGAAAAAACTTAGTTTGTCTAATAAATTTTCTTGTATTTGTCGAAAAATATTTACTTATTTTTATGACATCGGCGTGATGCCAACGTTTGTAATACTGTTTAGTTAAAATTTTCTACAAATATTCAAAATTTTCTAAGATTAACCGAAAGTTTTCTTCGTGGTGGGTTCACTGTTTTTTCAGTGTACGTTCCGATTTGTTTTGACGAAACAAAAAAAGTGTTCGTAATGCGAAAATGATAAACAAAACTCATGCTTTTTTTTAAATGTCTTTTCTCTTGGTTTCGAATGAATTTTCTCTCCGAATACTCATTTTAATCTTTTTATACAATTGTAAGCATATACAATTTTTGGCGGTCTTATATAACAACATATATATGTTTACTTCAAAATTGTAAATTTAAACTTGTTTATATTCACACATAGTATTTTTCCAATCTTTAATGGAATTTTCTTTGTGTATATATATTTTTAAGGCGCCAATTGGTAATTTCATTATTTTACTTCCAGCATACACTTTATGTCTCTCTTTCTAAACACATATATGTTTATATTCTATTTCTAAATTAATATATGTTTGCATCCAACCATATTATATTAACAAAAATGTTATGTCCCAAACATAATATGTTCTAACATATTAACATATATGTCCCAAACATATTATGCTAGTTTATGAACATTATATGCTTGCACTTAAAAATATTGTGTTAAAAAATGTGAGTTCCAAACATATAATTTTTACATCCGTGTACCAACGATAAACAGCTATCGTCCATGAATTCTTAATATACAGTGAACTCGCTGTAACGTGAACTAATTAAAACCAAGAGAGAAATATTCACGTTAGCGAACTTCAGCGAATTTCAGAAGAAAACATAGCCATATTCGGGAGTTTTACACGTTCTAGCGTGATAGTCTTTTATTTTTGTTATTAATAACATTAAAAACTTAATTTAATTTCATGAAATAACTAAAAAAAAAGATCGGAAAAATATCAATCAATATGGATTATAACGCAATTTAAATTAATAATTAAAATTCACGAAAAAAGCCAGACTAGATCACTACAAAATTCCGTAAGTGTATTTGAAATTGTATTTGGCATTGTGAATCTGCCGTTAATGTGAAATTTCATGTTTTTCAGCGTTACGGAGTAGTTAGCGTAAGAAAAATCGTGTTCACGTTAGGCGGTGTTCACGTTAGCGTGATGTCGCTACCGTTGTGACATTTTTGTGCCAAATTTGCCACTTTGTTTGGCCATTGCCACTTTTGTGCAACTAAATGTGATCTTTTTGCCACCTTTTCAAGAGTTTAAATTTTATGGGAAGTTAACATCATAAAGATATACGTTATTCAGAAAATAGAATATTGTATACCAACGACAAACAGCTATCGTCCATTAATTCTTAATATATGTGAACGGTTATGATTCAGTTTAGGTTATGTCAAATTTATTGTGGCGTTAAATATCGTTTCTATGATGATATGATAATTATGAAAATGTTTAAGTTTTGTACACACAAAGAAAATTTCATTAAAAGTCAGCCAACGAAAGTCAGCCAATTTTCATTGATATAACGAAACTCTTTCATTAATACAATGAAAATATTCGTTAATAGTACGAAACGTTACGTTGATTTGCAGAAAATTCGTTATATTAATGAAAAAATGCATGGTATTAACGAATTTTTTTCATTGGCTGACTTTTAGCGACACATTTTGTTAATATAACGAAACTTTTTCTATTAGTGTAGTGCGACCGCAAAGAATAATTGATAATGGTTTAGTTTTAATTTAAATCCCTCTTGGAGACTGCAGCGAAGCGTTTTATATTTACTTATTCTTGTGAAATCGGTTTGTTGTACAGTTTAGTTAAAATTTTCTAAAATTAATCTAATATTTCTAAAACACATTATTTTTAAGTGCAAACATATAATGTTCCTAAACTAATATAATATGTTTGGGACATATATGTTAATATGTTACAACATATTATGTTTGGGACATTACATTTTCTTAAATATAATATCTCTGGATGCAAACATACTTATGTTTGTAAATTTCGTATAAAATTATAAATATTTGGAAATGTTAGAGAGAGCGAGAGAGAGTGAGAGAGAGAGAGAGGGAGTAGGTTAAAAGGAAAGTTTAGCTGGTTGTAAACAAAGACAATTTTCGTTCGTTTTTAGAAAAGAGTTCTTTCGGTGCATTCGATCAGTACAATTCAGTATCGATAGTGAACAAATACCGACTGAGTGTGCATACATGAAATTTTGGGTACTTACACTATGCGCCGTAATCAATTCGTTTTTACTATGAAAAACGTATAATTTTAAATTGTTTACCATATTTGACCGTATTCTTGGTTTAAGAAATGATTTTCTAGTCAAAGTAGTGGTAACTGATAGTAGATAAAGGATATATCCTTGTTAATGAGAAAATCCTGTATATGCACAAACTGATAATGCAAGTTAATGTGTGCGACATACTTTGATAACAGGACTAGTCATTTTGGGATGACAGTGATGAGTTATTATACCCATGAAGGGAATGGGTTCGAAGCAACTTCATTTTCACACCAGTGTTTTGGCATTCCAAAGTCTTGAAATGCAAATATTCTGAGAAACTACAACAAATTCTGTCTGCACGCACAAACAACGAGAACACGACGACCTTTTCCTCAGCTCCCAACTGACCAGTGAGTAACATTAATAACTGAAAGCGGCTTTAGGTTATCGAGCTTTCTGCTCCTCCATGACCGTCGACAAAAATGTCGATTGAATTAGCGCTGGCTGCCGCTTGGTGACAACAAGGCAGAATGACACACGGTTGCCGGTATCAGTGCCCCCCCACCCCATTGGACGGACATTGAACATGACAATCTTACTTAAAGACAAAGACAGGGCCAACAACTCCACTGCCATGATGTGATATTAAAGTGTTTTTAATACAATTGAATTCACTTTGTTCGATGAGCATTATCAGCAGATAGCCGATAAATGGTGGATTGCTTCACGCTCTTAATGGTACACCAAATGCGAGTGACAATAATAATCCAATCGAGTGGTGGAAGCGAATGAATGCAAGGGCCAAGCATAATCTTCAGTGTGGACAGCCAAGACATCATCAAGAAGTTGACGAAACGACAGCAGATAGACGCTGGATGAAAAGACGTCTGAGCCACGCAGGTGGAGAAGGTCATATTGTTTATGCTCTTCGATTTGTTTGGAGAACATTGGAACTCCAAATCACTTGCGGACAGACAAACGGCTATCTCAGACATGTACGAATGTAGCAACAACCACAATGTGTGGATAGTGAATTAGTCGGCATGCAAGACAAACCTACGGTCAATCACTTCTCCCTTCCTTCGTCAGGGCGCAACATTTGCCAAGGCCCGAGTTTCCCATCACAATAGTTAATGGAAATTGGGGACGGGTTTGCTCGTTTGCCTAAAAGGTATCACAATAAATTAGGAAACGAAATCTTCTCTAAATAAAGACATAAATTACACTTATAGCACCAAAACGTAAAGAAAAACAAAAAACGAGAGCAAAACCAAGATAAAGGCTGAAAAGAAAGACCATCCTCAAAAACCAATCAAAAGTCAAACCTCTAGGTTATGCACAGTGGATTTTACATCCCAAAACCCACTCATAATAATGCAATTCCCGTGGATATAGCATAATGATCATTACAACAAGTTTGCAAGTCCTAAATATTCATTTCTTTTCGTATAGTTATGCTACACTGGTAGCAAAAGTTTCGTTAATACGATGTATTCCTACGTTGTATTAACGAAATTCTTCATTAAAAGTCAGCCAACGTAGCATTTCATTATAACAACGTAATTTTACGTTATACTTAAGAAACCCCTTATGGAATACATTTCGTAGTATTGACGAATAATTACGATGCTATAAAGTTGCCTTTTCGTTGTATTAACGGAAATTATTCGTTGTATGAATGGAAATCATTCATTGTCTGAATGACAGATGAACGTTATATTAATGAAACCTAATCAATTAATGTATTTGAGTGTCACTATATATACTATATATATATATATATATATATATATATATATATATATATATATATATATATATATATATATATATATATATATATATATATATATATATATATATATATATATATAATATATTATATATATATATATATATATATATATATATATATATATATATATATATATATATATATATATATATATATATATATATATATATATATATATATATATATATATATATATATATATATATATATATATATATATATATATACATATATATTTATATATATGTAGTATAGCTATATTTCATAGCTGTTTAATACCATGAATACTTTGTGAAATAGTACTTTGCTTAGTTTAATCAAGTTAGCTTTGCATATTGTAAAATTCATATACTCATATTTTCAATGTATATTTTAGTCTTTTTGAGTTTGCTTTGCTTAACATATCGTTCTTTAATTTTAATTGTCATAATTCATAATTTTAATTTAAATAAATCGCATTTCAAACTATTGGCGTTGATTATTTGGATACTCATACACCATATCCTACATTTGGGGGCTCAACCATTGACAATTACAATTTAAGAACATAATGGATTTGAATGGTGCTACGGATCAAGATTTGAGGGATGTATGTCGTCAATTAAAAGTATCATCAGAAGGAGACCGTAGCACATTGATAAGGCGAATCAAGCTATGGGAGAAGGAAAAATCCCAAAAGAAAAGACTCGAAAAAGAAAACGAATTTTGTGAAGATGAAAAAAGACGTGTTGAGGAGGAAGGAAGGATAAGAATGAAATCAGAAGAAGAAGCGGCCAAAGCTGAGGCCAAAAAACGATTTGAAGAAGAAATGACTAAGAAGAATGAAGACTTAAATATTCAAACTATGGAAGAATACGAAGAAAGGAAAATGTCAGAAATGGTAAGACTGGAAGCAGTTCGTCGCAAGGCGGCAGAAGATGCAAGACTTTTCGAAGAAAGGGTTTTGCAAGGACTGGAACGTCTGAGAAATGTGGAAATTAATGAAGGACCTGGTCACTCATATGGAATGAGTAACTATGACCAATGCAGTTTGCGTGAGAACCCAAACTTGACTTTCCGTGATGTAGATGAATCAATGGAGACATTTTCCGGAGATGACTATCGCAATGTGGTACAGGGTATAATAAGTTTGTGCATTTGTATGTAACGCCAAGAAGGAAAAGTCTGAGACCCATCGTCATAGAATTAAGTTCTGAGTCGATTTAGCGATGTCTGTCTGTCTGTCTGTCTGTCTGTCTGTCCGTCTGTCTGTCTGTTGATGTATTTTTGTGTGCAAAGTACAGCTCGCAGTTTTAGTGCGATTGTCCTAAAATTTGGTATAGGGTCCTGTTTCGGCTCAAAGACGATCCCTATTGATTTTGGAAAAAATCGGTTCAGATTTAGATATAGCTGCCATATATATTTTTCACCGATCTGGTCATAATTGGCGTGTGTATCAACCGATCTTCCTCAACTTCCGTACATACGAATATTTTATGAGTCTCGAAAAACTTGCAAAATATCATCCAAATCGGTTCAGATTTAGATATAGCTCCCATATATAGCTTTCGCCCGATTTACACTCCTTTGCCCACAGAGGCCAATTTTTTGCTCCGATTTAGTTGAAATTTTGCACAGGGAGTAGAACTAACTATAATGATAAGTTATGCGTGTCATATTTGGTGGAAATCGGTTCAGATTTAGATATAGCTCCCATATATAGCTTTCGCACGATTTACACTCAAATGACCACAGAGGCCAATTTTTTGCTCTGATTTAGTTGACATTTTGCACAGGGAGTAGAATTAGCATTGTAGCTATGTGTGCCAAATTTGGTTGAAATCGGTTCAGATTTAGATATAGCACCCATATATAGCTTTCGCCCGATTTACACTCATATGACCACAGAGGCCAATCTTTTACTTCGATTTAATTGAAATTTTGCACAGGGAGTAGAATTAGCATTGTAGCCATGCGTGCCAAATTTGGTTGAAATCGGTTCAGATTTAGATATAGCTTCCATATATAGTTTTCGCCCGATAAGGACTTATATGGCCCCAGAAGCCAGAGTTTTGGCCCAATTTGGTTGAAATTTTGCACTAGGAGTACAATTAGTGATATAGTCATATGTGCCAAATTTGATTGAAATCGGTTCAGATTTCGTTATAGCTCCCATATATATGTTTTTCTGATTTCGACAAAAATGGTCAAAATACCAACATTTTCCTTCTAAAATCGCCACTGCTTAGTCGAAAAGTTGTAAAAATGACTCTAATTTTCCTAAACTTCTAATACATATATATCGAGCGATAAACCATAAATAAACTTTTTCGAAGTTTGCTTAAAATTGCTTCAGATTTAAATGTTTCCCATATTTTTTGTACTAACATTGTGTTCCACCATAGTCCATTAGCCGACTTAAATCTTGAGTCTATAGATTTTGTAGAAGTCTATCAAATTCTGTCCAGATCGAGTTATATTTAAATGTATGTATTTGGGACAAACCTTTATATATAGCCCCCAACACATTTAACGGATGTGATATGGTATCGAAAATTTAGATCTACAAAGTGGTGCAGGGTATAATATAGTCGGCCCCGCCCGACTTTAGACCTTCCTCACTTGTTTATAACTGAGAGATTGCTTGTTAAAAGCTATCGCATTTTTAAGATAAATTTTGGGTTAACTAAGCCATATCCTTTACTGAAGTTATTTTCGAAATTCACATGAATACGGATATCAATTTTCTCTAATAAAATTAAGAATAATATTTCATCGACATACACAGATTCTATGTTTCCCGCCCAATAAATCGGAAAAAGTAAAAAAAATACTTAAAAATTGAGCATGTTAACATTTGTTAAAATGTGGGGCATGAAGAAGATGCCTTTCCTGACCATATACCGGAAAATAAAGCACCCTCTACGTTGTCTGTATATTTCATGTAAATTTAACTTTTTACTTAACAAGTCTGGCAAGACGCCGAGTTCCCATTTAGGGATAACCCTTTACTTTCTATTTTCAAAAAATTTGGCAAGGGGAACTCTCCCCTCTCATTCCCCGGCCAGATATCGAAAAATCATGTACCTTGTTTTAATTTAATCAAGTAAATCGAATAAGTTTAGATTTTGCTCTTTTGTTTTAAGGGACGTGCCTTTTCCCGATCAAATATCGAAAAAAAAAGAAGTGGATACCACCTCAACTTTCTCTGAAAGTTTCAAGAACATCTAGGAACATTTCTTTAAGTTTGAAAATGTGGGGCAAGAAGAAGGTCTCCTCACCGACCAAATATCAAAAAACCACTACACCACACTGAAAGAATAGTGAACCCACCAGGAAGAAAAATTTAGATTAATTTTAGAAAATTTAGATGGTTTTTAGATAATCCTAACTATATAGTATTACAAACGTTGACATCACACCGATATCAGAAAAAATAGAGTAAATTTTATTTGGGCAAAGCCCTATAGACTGCAAGATGGTTGGATGGACGCACGTTTCGGAATTTCCACATTCCTCATCAGCATCCTCTACTTGCAGCAAAACTATCAACCAATTATTATATCACAATGGACTGAATAGTCTAAGTGAGCCTGAATCTTAATCGGGCTGCCACTTTAACCTAACCTTTTAATCAACCAATTATCAGAATAAATTCAGGCAGTTCATTAAACCCAACAATAAACCACACTTTAACCCTCCGAAAAGATGATGTTTGTACGAATTTATTTCGGCATAAGTCGGCTATCAATGTAAAGCCTTTTTTCGGAGGGTTCAAGTGTGGTTTATTGTTGGGTTTAATGAACTGCCTGAATTTATTCTGAAAATTGGTTGATAGTTTTGCTGCAAGTAGAGGATGTTCAAAATTGCAAGAATGTATTTAGTGTCATATGAAGTTCAAGATGAGCGAATTTTTAGTAAAATTTTTTAAAATAATAATTTTTTAAAATAAAATAATGAACTACTTTGTCTGAAGTATGACGATTGTTACATCCAAGTAAATATTTTAGTTTTAGGAGGTCCCCCTCCTCGACCTAATATCGAAATATTCTACCTCTGTGTAGACGCGATCCCCAACTTTCCCTGAATTTCAAGCAAATCAGAAACCATAAACCAATTTCAAAAAAGCAGGGCAATTTGTAGTTTAACCTTCCCATCCAAATATCACAAATCATGTTCACATTATGTACTTAAGGAAAACGACAGGCACGAGGAGGTCACCCTTCCCCGACCAAATATTAAAAAACCAGGAACCTCATATTAGTTTCATTCCCCCTTCCCGACCAAATTTTGATTTGGATCTTTGTCTAGGCGCCACAACCCATAACCGTCCCCGAATTTTTATAGGTATCGCTAACTTACTTTTAATCATGTTGAAGTCATTTAAAAAGCGTCTAGCCAAAATTTCGGGTCGCCACGCCCATTCGTTTAGGCGGTAGAGAATGTTGCCTGTGGACAACTTTGGGCAGTTGTGACTACAAAATAGTTTGTTTTGTAATGATAGACGTATTAAGTTTTTTTGATTTTTTTTTAAGTTTTTTGTTATTTTACAGTAACATAAATATATAATTAGATGCGCGCGTAAGTGGAATTTCAATCACGCTCAAAAACATTCACGAAGAAATATTTGTACTTACGCACGCCATGTGGGTCGGAATTCACGCTCACGCCAATTCACGAAATGAAAAGTCATACTCGCGCACGCTAACACATGAAGACGTTTATACCTCACGCTTTCGCACGATTCACGACAATTTTCGTAATTCACGACAAATCTCATGATTCACGAATATTTTTGGAACACTACAAATTTCGTGGAAATTTCTCGTGACTCACGCTATTGAAATCTTAAGTGTGATTAAATAAGTAAAGGTGATTAAAATCGGTGAGTTTGAATTTAATCGTGAACTTGAATTTGTTCGCGATTGTGACTTTTTGTGTCTCTGTTTTACCGTGAGTGTGAATTTTATCGTGAACATGAATTTTATCGTGAACGTGAATTTTATCTTGAGCGTGAGTTTGATCGTGAGCGTGAGTTGGATCGTGAAAGTGAATTTTTATCGGGAGCGTGATTTCGGAGAAATTTTACTCACTCACAATCACGAATACAATTTGATTTTTACTCACTCTCACTCGCCACACATTTTTGTTTAGTCCCGTTCACTCACATTCACGAGATTTCGTTTAAATTTCATTCACGGCTTCGCGTGAATCACGCGTAACTCACGAAATTGTTTTGTTTTGAACCCATGTCAATTTAACTGGAGGTGTAAAAAACCCAAAGTATTATAAAGCACCAATATTCCTGCTAATCCACAAGTATGTTGACAAGAAGGTCGATATCTATTGCTTCCTCCCTTTTTACGATTCCTTCCAAATTCACCCCTGCACTGTAGATATGTTTTCGACATCATCGCCGTATTTCTCGTCACTGGGACATCCCAATCGAAGTTCAAAATTTGTTCAAAATCATTGTTTTTCAACCTTTTTGCTCTAGGTCTGATGTCCAAAAATATGTAATTTTACTACCACAATTGCCCAAAGATGCCCACAGGCAACTTTTCAATTTTAAAAATTTCTCATCTGTTGTGTTTTTGCAGTTCTAAGATTTGACTTCCAGAAATATTTTATTTGACATGTACTACAACATATTTAATAAAAACTTTCAACATTTTATTTGTAAGTTTTGAAAAAAGTCACATGTATAAAAACCTCTTTTTAAATTCGCAAATATTTTTTTCTTAGGGCACGTGCGTATTAATGAATTTATTGTGCGATTTATTTATTGTTATGTTTTATATCCAGTAGAATTCAGGAAATTTGTTGGAAAACTATAAATGTTGTTTGTGAGATTATATTGCTAAACATCAATATTGTTTGGGTCGGAGTACTTGCAAACCTATCCACATATCGACTTAACACCAACAGAGTTTTCAGCGGTAGTTTATCATCTCTCAGTAATGCTGATGATGACGAGTGTTTCTGGTGATGGATATGTTTGCCTAAGTGGTTTCACTGTAATGTCCTTTAGACTATTCAGTCCATTGTGATATAGGTTAGGTTAGGTTAGGTGGCAGCCCGATGTATCACACGCAAAGAAAAAAAACGTTTGGAAAACGTGTACCGAAAACGTTTTTCTTTTGTTAGAGTTTTTTGAATTGCTTCGAAAATTTTAAACTTTTATCACCAAAAAAATTCGTTTGTTACAAAATTTTTATTTTTTCAATAAAAAAAGTTATTTTTGAAATAACAACACAGTCCATTTCGTTTATATCAAACACTGTTCTTTTCTGACTTTAGGTCTTTAATAAGACACATTTTACAGTTCAAAATTTAATATAGTACAATGTAATGTTGAACATTTTTTCGGAATCTTCCGAATATATCTGGAATATATGTAAAAAAAACAAAAGCAAAAAAAAAAAAACTTTGGCCGAAGCAGGGATCGAACCCACGACCCTTGGCATGAGAGTCGGACGTAGCTACCACTGCTCCACGGTGCCAAACTAAATGTTTGTTTCTGTTAAATAAACTTTGTTTATTCGGTTCGTGGGCGCCGCAAGCTATGCTATATAAATATAACTTATATTGATATTTATCTATTGATGACCATAACAGGTACATAGCTCAGTGGTTAGTGTGTTGGCTTACAATGTGCATGGTCCGCGGTTCGATTCTCCGTCCAGGCGAAAGGTAAAAAAAATTTTAAAAATTTATAAAATCGTATAATTTCTTCTACATTGTTGGTATTACAGGAAAAGGTGTTAAGAACTAAAAATCCTCGTGGATGTGAGAAAGATGTGAGGGACAATGCAATTAGCAAGAAAATAATGTTTTTTTGAGCTAGTCTTTATGAAATTGTTTTTACATCCTGGAAAAGAATAAACGTTTATCACAAAAAGTATATACTTTTCTTCCAAATACACTTCCTTACAGCGAAAAGCAAATGAGAAACGAACTTTGTTTGTCTAAAATTTCATTTGGGAGGAAAGAATTATTTTTTTGCGTGCAGGCTCACTTAGACTATTCAGTCCATTGTGATACCATATTGGTGAACTTCTCTATTATCACTGAGTGCTGCCCGATTCCATGTTAATCTCAATGACAAGGGACCTCCTTTTTATAGCCGAGTCCGAACGGCGTTCCACATTGCAGTGAAACCACCAGCTTTGAAACCATCAGAAATGTCACCAGCATTACTGAGGTGGGATAATCCACCGCTGAAAAACTTTTTGGTGTTCGGTCGAAGCAGGAATCGAACCCACGACCTTGTGTATGCAAGGGGGGCATGCTAACCATTGCACAAAGGTGGTTCCCTCCATTGTGATATAGTCGAGTCCGAATGGCAATTCATCCAAACATAAAAAGGACCGAAAAGTCGGGTTTGTGGCTGTTATTTGGCAAATCAAATGGTATCGTAAAATATCTCATAAACCACCGATCATGTAAGGTGGTTGTCACCATGAATGGTGCCAGTGTTGTGAAGTCTATCACGTCACACTCATGATTATGTTTGTATGCATAATTCGAAATTAAATAATGGTTTTGCTCTCGCTGTGTTTTTAGACCCACTCCATAATTTGCAATGTGTATTTAGCATTTGCGAAAGTAGGAAAAAAGTAATCACTGTGCATCGTATACATCTACAATAAACCGAATGGTCAAACACGCACCGAACTTATTGATACTGAATGATGCGCCCTGGTTAGCCGTTAATGTGGCTAAACGACAATTCAGTCCATGATGCTGCTGTTGGAGGATCCAAACACCAGACACTTCGACGATACAATTAACCCACCATCACCACCGCTATAACCTTAACCACCACCTCTAGCACCAAACAATGGCATAGTCGGACCCTGTTGGCACAAAAAAAATTCAAACGAGAAGAACAATCAAATCCAAATGTATTTTATGGGGTGATAAGAATCAATGAAGCCACCGAAACCCAATTGAGACATATTGAAAGAATCCCTGTCCGTCCGCTCAAGTGTCGCAGGTATGTCTTATGAAGCATCACCAATCATCAGATGGAAAAAATTTAAATTTGAATTTTTAACCACTTCGTGTGTACCCAAAGCTGTTGCTTCGTGTCCAGGCCATAGCTTTTTGGGGTTACATTTGGGGACAGTGTTCAACGATTACCCTCGGGATGATACGTTTCACGCTTTCATCTACATCATCACACAAATGGTACGAGCCCGTAGCAGGTTGTTAGTGTCTATATGCCACTATACGTTTATGCGCATGCGTTCCCGACTCAAATGCACCAAGCGGCTGAGTGCGACTGTGCCTTGAAAGAACTCATTAATTTCTATTAATCTATTCAATATTCCTCATTTTCTCAACGATTGTTAATAGATTTGTTGAAATGGACCTTTGATCAAACACGCATAAATTGATAACTGCTTTTCAACCGATGATTGCATTGTGCCTGCCCTACCCCTCCATTTCTCTCAGCCATGTCTCTTGGACATGTCATAAATCATTGGTGTCGTTGATTTCCATCCGTGTCGCTGTCTTCCAACGGCCATTGAAATTCAATTTAAAGAAAATTTTGGTAGTAATTAACTGCAAGCAAACGATATCACTGACAATACAAATCCAAATAAAATGACCAAAAAATCACCAAAGCATTGTTCACTGTAGCTTAGCCAGTTGTTACACGGGACGCCCAAACAAATCGGCTGCTTCTTGGAGGCATCCAAGAGAAGCAGTGCATCGATTTCATTGTCATGTAGATGACATCTATTTCAATACGAGTACAATAGGAGAGAGAATTGACTATAAATTCCAAATGCCATAGGGCAGCTAGACAGACACTACGGGCGCATGGTCAGAGAACCCTTTCCCCATTTACTATAGAAATTTATAAGTAGACATAAAATACGACACTTCGTTTCTTCGATAACATTTCGTATAGGTTTAATCAATTATTGAGCTGCGGTTATTTCTGGTTCGGTCTTTAGTTCTGGAATGTGGTGAACATCCATTGTGGAGGATTTATTTTAAAAAGACCAATCAAGGTTGACTTAAAAGGAGTAGGTTGTCTATTGCCTTTAATTACAAATTTTATATGAATGTCAATTTTGATTAAATGGAGTACCGCAAGTCCGACCATATCTGGTGCTTTACAAAAATCGTTTCCATAAGGAAAGCTCTAACGCCAAATTAACAAAAGTTTAGTAAAGGCTACTTAATTATTCTCAATGTGATAAAGTGTTCTTCAATTTAAATAGTTTTTGGTTACTACACCCTCAAAAAAATCGCTTGTGTAACCAGGGCTGTGGATTCGAGCCAATTTTGCTCGACTCCGGAGTCGACTCCGGGTAATATAACTAAATCTCATTTTATTACCACTAATTTGTAGTTCTATTGTGGAGGTACCGTAAGTGGATCGATATAAAGTATAGTATTTATTTATGTGTGCAAAAAAGGTCTTAATTTCACATTAGATGCCAATTAAACTCGATATTTCAAATTTAGGGCAATGTTTAATAAATAAAATAATGATATAAATACCCATCATAATATGAGAAGATACCAACAGTATATGTATTTGTGGACCAAAATTATTGATACTATCTCAAATCCTTTAAATTTGTTGCGAGCTATATAAAGGTTTATATTCCCATATGCATGAATTTGAATCTGAATCGATTTAGACAAAATTGTATATACTTCTACAAAATCTATGTACTTTAAATTTAAATCTAACGTTATGGGACGTAACACAATTTTAACAAAAAATAAAAATGCAAGGAAAGTCTAAAGTCGGGCGGGCCGATTATAATATACTCTGCACAACTTTGTATTTAGATCTACATTTTGATAAAAACTCAAATCAGACTTCTACAAAATCTCGGGCAATATTTAAGAAATATTTATAATTGTTTAGACAATTTCGCAAAAAAGCATTTATGATTCATTCATTGAAAAATTTGAAAATTTGAGTCATTTCTACAAGTTTTCGACTTAGCAGTGAGCATCAGTGAGCATACAATTTTGGAAAAAAATTTTGTCTAGTAAATAAAATTTTGCAAAATTTTCTACAGAAACAAAATTTTGACTAAATTTTCTATAGAAATAAAATTTTGGCAAAATTTTTTTTTATAGAAATCAAATTTTGACCAAATATGTAGAAATAAAATTTTGAATAAAATTTTTATAGAAATAAAATTTGGCAAAATTTTTTATAGAAATAAAATTTTGAAAAAGTTATCAATAGAAATACAATTAACAAAAAAAAATGTGTAGCAAACAAAATTTTGCAAAATTTTCTATAGAAATAAAATTTTCCAAAATAACATTCTATAGCAACAAAATTTTGACTAAATTTTCTATAGAAATAAAATTTTGACTAAATTTCCTATAGAAATAAAATTTTGACTAAATTTTATATAGAAAAAAATATTTCTATAGTAATAAAATTTCGAATACATTTTTTTATAGCAGTGAGCATCAGTAAGAAAAAAAAATTGAGAAAATTTGCTATAGAAATAAAATTTGACAATTTTTTCTTATAAAAATAAAATTTTGAAAAAATTATCAATAATAATACAATTCTAGAAAAAATTTTGTGTAGTAAATAAAATTCTGCAAAATATTCTACAGAAACAAAATTTTGACTAAATTTTCTATAGAAATTAAATTTTGACTAAATTTTCTAATAAAAAAGTTTATTACTTTAAAATGTTGGCAAAATTTTCTATAGAAATAAAATTTTGACCAAATTTTCTAATAAAAAATCTATTACTATAAAATTTGGAAAAATTTTCTATAGAAATGACATTTTGACTTTATAGAAATAAAATTTTTATAGAAATAAAATATCAATAGAAATAAAATTAAAAAAAAATAAATAAAATTAAAAACAAACTTTTGCAAAATTTTCTATAAAATAAAATTTTGCAAAATATTCTATAGAAACAAAATGTTGACTCAATTTTCTATAGAAATCAAATTTTACAATTTTGGGATTATTTGTTTGGCTTGAGGTCATGGACTAATGAAAAATGCTGGTGCTAATATTTTTCATTACTTTTTATTGAAATATTGCTATTCTCGGATATTTCGATACACCATCGGTGATCATCTTCAGCGAGATATTATCTATAAATTGTAATAATTTAAATATTTTACAATATTAACTTCAACAACGTTTTGAAACAAAAATATAACATTAGTTATATTTACATTTTACAAAGTAATAGACTTTCTCCTTACAACGCTCATGTCTAACTGATTTATTATCTTAATTGTGTTTGCGATCAGTTAGACATGAGCATTGTAAGGAAAAAGTCTATTACTTTGTAAAATGTAAATATAATTAATGTTATATTTTTGTTTCAAAACGTTGTTGAAGTTAATATTGTAAAATATTTAAATTATTACAATAGCAATATTTCAATAAAATGTAATGAAAAACATTAACACCAGCATTTTTCATTAGTCCATGACCTCAAGCCAAACAAATAATCCCAAAATTGTAAAATTCCAAAGGTCAACTAACAAAACTAAACAAATCACATTTTGACAACATTTTCTATAGAAAAAAATATTTCTATAGTAATAAAATTTTGAATAAATTTTTTATAGAAATAAAATTTTTACAAAATTTGCTATAGAAATAAAATTTTCCATTTGTTTTGTTTTGTTATTGTTGGTTTTGTTCTTTAAGCATTGTTGTTGTTTTTTTATTTCAGCTTAAAACCATACATTGACTAAACTACAAGAGTAGCTTAACCAACAGAGGAAAAGAATGTTTGTCAAATTTATTTGGGCAAAGCCCTATAGACTGCAAGATGGTTGGATGGACGCACGTTTCGGAATTACCACATTCCTCATCAGCATCCTCTACTTGCAGCAAAACTATCAACCAATTATCAGAGTAAATTCAGGCAGTTTATTAAACCCAACAAAAACCACACTTGAACCCTCCGAAAAAAGGTTTTACATTGATAGCCGGCTTATGCCGAAATAAATTCGAAACAAACATATCTCTTTTCCTATGCCACTGTCAAATCATCGATTTGAATTCACATGGCTGGGTTTATTTTGAGCGTGCCTCCTCTTCTTTTTCCATTTGTTTTGTTTTGTTATTGTTGGTTTTGTTCTTTAAGCATTGTTGTTGTTTTTTATTTCAGCTTAAAACCATACATTGACTAAACTACAAGAGTAGCTTAACCAACAGAGGTTGGTTAAGCTACTCTACTACCATACATTGACTAAACTACTCTTGTAGTTTAGTCAATGTACGGTTTTAAGCTGAAATAAAAAACAACAACAAATAAAATTTTGACAAAACTTTTTATAGAAATAACATTTTGACAAAATTTTCTATAAAAAACAACTCTTTAAAAATTTTCAGTCAATATTCCACATATTCATATGGCCTTAAAATAAAATTAAAAAAAAATAATAATTTCGGGTATTAAAATGGACCGATCCAGCCCATCTGCTAGTCCAACATTCTATGAAACATCAATAGATAGCCGTAATTGGAAGTTGATTTTCATATACAATCATGCTGTACATTGATCGAATGAATAACGCAATGGAAACTAATTTGAGTAAAAACTTGCTTAGTTACAAAAATGTGAAGTGTTTTAAAAAAATTGGTTTAGCCGGAGTCGGAGTCGAGCAAAATTTTTACGACTCCGACTCCAGCAAAATCTTCAGACTCCGACTCCGGCTCCACAGCCCCGTGTGTAACATATACTCCCAAACACATTCTGCTTAAAGCATATGTATTTTCAGGATTGGTCCAAACAAACTATTGTTTTTATTGTTCAAACATATTATGTTTCAACCTTAAGGTGAGTATAAAGATCGCGTTAGTCATTTTTCACGGTTACTTTTCATTAATAGTTCATACCCCAACAAGTTAGATAACATTTGGCAAAAATCGGATTTCTGTTTGATGTTAGCGGCTAAACTTGAACATAGTATCCACCTATAGGCATACATTTCATTTCATTTCATTTTTATTGAGTATCTACACAACTAGATTAAAATCTTATAATTACAGTCCAGGATTATATATGTTTAAACATCTCCGACTAAAAAGAAAATAAATTTAAATTAATAGAAAACAATATAGACAACTAATTTCAATATTCAAATACATTGCATTCTTGATGATTGAAATTGTGAGTCAATATTATATTTACAAGCTAAGTTTTAATATTAGATATTCTAACTGTGAAATAAATTTTGAATATTCTTTTTAAAAGATGATGCGTTGCTGATGCATTGTATATCGGGTGGTAGAGTATTCCAGGGACGTATTGTGCCAATTAAGAACTGTCATTTGGATAAATATACGACTTGTCCTTCTAAAGGGTATTATATTCCTATTTCTATCAGATATGGTAAACCGAATTCTATCATAGAAATAGCTTGGTTTTCGTTTGTAAATCACTTTATGTAGAAATACTAACGACTTGACATTAAGCAGGGTATTAAAACTAAAGCCAAAGAGGGAGTCTGTAACATGCGAAACATCCCACCTGACCACAACGTTCGTTATCGTATTCGATATAGAAATATTCTCGGTTTTTCTCGAAGAAAACTATCGAAAACGATATCGAGAATGGTTCGAAAAAATTTCGAAAAACATTCATCTGTCGTGCTGTTACTGCCAGCAAACTCTTCGTTTTCGAAGGCTTGCTAGTGATTCGTTAAAGAAGGTTTCGCGATATCTATAATTGATCGTTAACGAATCTATTTCGAATTCGTTTTCGTATTCGATACCATTCCGCTTTCGAAGGTTTTCTATACTGTTTTATTCCCATTTTGTTCCCATTATAAGTTGTGTAGTAAAAGTTTGTTCAAGTTTGTTTTTATTTTATTACAACACAATATAGATAATTATAATACAAAATAATATAGATATTAGTGTTGCGAACAAAATACTTAAAATATTTAGGAATATATATTTGAAGTGATTTAAGGCCCTGCATTGACTTCTTTGCGCGGAATTTCTTATTAAGCCGGTCGTGGCTATTATTGAAAACGACTAAGCAATGAGTAACATTTTCCTGGATACATCTGCAAATTAAACAAGAAAGAAAATTGGTAATTTTCTAAAATATATATAAATAAATTACTTACCTTTTTAGATTCGCTAAGACACTTCATCCACACATAACAATTTCTTAAACTGAAATGACTTTTTAATCTCTGTCTTTCTAAAAAACAAACATGGCGGAACACCAACATATAAGCCGAAAAATATTCGTTATTACTTCGAAACAACCAACGTTCGAAATTTTTCTATTATCGAACTTTTCTCGAATAATTGCGCGTTAATTTATTTCGAAAAATGTTCGCTTTAGCGAACATTCGCCATTTCTCGGCACTTTGGTCGGGTGGGATGATCGGTCCTAGGTAACCCATACACATAACGAACCATACTATTGAATGCCACGTTAAGTCTATTTTTGCTCACGGAGTCACAATTTGCGAAGAGTTCAGATTCGTGAATTAAACCGGGTATCAAAAGACTTTCTGTGTTTACTTGACTTGTCCAACTCAAAGTACTATGAATACCACTCCTACACTGGTAGAAAAGTTTTTAATGAAAATTTCTTTGTGTGTATATGTTTTTAAGGCGCCTATTGGTTAGTTCCATTTTTACCGAGTAAATGAACTGAAAAGGAACGCATTTTGCACACAAATAAAAAAACATTTCACTAATCTCGGAATTCACAAAATAGGTCTTAAGAAATAAAAATATTGATTCAATTGATAGAATGTATTTTTTTTTTTGTTTGTTTTGTATAATAATTATAAGGGCCCGTCCCGCGAGGCTGGTCCGAAATTTTCTCAAAGAAAATCAAAATCAATGGAGGAATTCTGAGACGATGTAATGATGTCTCGTTTTTTCTGCAGGCAGGTCAGGTTCGAAGATACTTGTTTTGATACATTGATCTATCTTGCGATTTGATTTCCTGTCTCCATGTTCTGGTATATGTCCCATAAAGAGCGATCTCTCGATTTTACTTCTTCGCCTTCTTGGCCTGCATTTTATTCTATTTGCCTGAAATCGGAAATTTCGACGTATTTTAGGACCATAAATAGCTGTGCTAAATATGGTGTGGATTGGTCCATTGTTTGATATAGACCGATATATTAACCGATTTGTTTCAGAGTATACTATCATATGCGATTCATGGTGGTGGGTATTCAAGACTTTGTCCAGCAGAACTTATTCTTTCATTATTCTTTTGTTTTAAGTAAAACGCGTTTTGAAAACATCTCCTATTTAACTGAAAAAATAAATTGTCGTGAGGTCAAAGATTTCATGTCTTTAAAATACGAATGCAAATTTTGCATAGCATAGAAGACACATTTCTCCGATAAAAAGTTTCTTTCCTTGTCTAAAAGTCGATAAACTTTTCAATGAAGTCGTATTGTCCTTATAATTAAGTGATTTGACTTAAAAATGGGTATCTTAACATGAAAGAAAAAATGTTTGGGCTAAGGTCAACTTGACTTTAATCATTCAGAAAAATTCTTTAAATTTAATGAAATTGTCTTTAAATTTGTTGTCGTTTTTGCATCTTGACTACAAAGCAAAAAATTGTTCAAATATAGGACATGTTTTTCAACACTTTATATTAAAGACGTTTTTACTTGAAGCACAGCATAATTTCTACTGAAAGTCAAGTCTTAATTTGGAAAATAAAGTTGTCGTTAACTTGTTTTTAAAGGACTTTGATATCATATGAAGAAAAAAGCTGAAAAAGCGAAAAATTAAAATTTGCTTCCAAAATTTAAAAGAGAATTGTGTCTTAACAGTATCCTTACTTGTATTCTCCGCTTCTTTGGCTCGGAATCAGTATCAAAATTTTTAAAGTAAAGACAAAATCTTTGGAACCGGGCATGCTTTTTTTTCAGTGTATGAACACATTTTCACCTTGTAGTCATGATACAAAACTTTAACAAATTAAAAGATCATTTTATTAACTTGGAAGATTTTTTCAGAATTATTTAAGTCATGTTGACCTCAGTCCAATAAACTGTTATTTGATGTACACTGAAAAAAATTTTACGTGATATTAAAGATTACTCAACCTAAATTTTAGGATCCGAAATAATGAAATTTTAATTAAAATAAAGTTTATAATCTTTGCTTCAAAATTTGTATACCCTGCGGCACACTGTGGAACAGGGTATTATAAGTTAGTGCATATGTTTGCAACACCCAGAAGGAGACGAGATAGACACATGGTGTCTTTGGCAAAAATGCTCAGGGTGGGCTCCTGAGTCGATATAGCGATGTCCGTCTGTCCGTGAACACATTTTTGTAATCAAAGTCTAGGTCGCAGTTTTAGTCCAATCGACTTCAAACTTGGCACAAGTATGTGTTGTGGCTCAGAATAGATCCCTATTGATTTTGGAAGATTTTGATATAGCTCCCATATATATCTTTCGCCCGATATGCACTTATATGGACCCAGAAGCCAGAATTTTACCCTGATTTGCTTGAAATTTTGCACAAACATAACACTTGGTCGTATAGTCAAGTGTGCCAAATTTGAATCGGTTCAGATTTAGATATAGCTCCCAAATATAGCTTTCGCCCGATATGGACTAATACGGTCCCAGAAGCCAGAGTTTTACCCCAATTCGGTTGAAATTTTCCACTAGGAGTACAATTAGTAGTGTAGTCAAGTGTGCCAAATTTTATTGAAATCAGTTCAGATTTAGATATAGCTCCCATATATAGCTTTCGCTCGATTTACACTCATATGGCCACAGAGGCCAATTTTTTGCTCCGATTTAGTTGAAATTTTGCACAGGGAGTAGAATTAGCATTGTAGCTATGTGTGCCAAATTTGGTTGAAATCGGTTCAGATTTAGATATATCAGCACCCAACACATTTGACGGATGTGATATGGTATCGAAAATTTAGATCTACAAAGTGGTGCAGGGTATAATATAGTCGGCCCCGCCCGACTTTAGACTTTCCTTACTTATTTTCATTAAATTTTGTAAATATCCGTCCCTCCGTTCAAGTCCTATGTCTTTGAACTAAGGCTAATTTGCCTTAAAGTAAAGAAACATATTTTTGATTCACAGAAATTATCCTTAAATTAACTGAAATATTGAAACTTTAGATTTAAGATAAAAATGCTTCAAATATAGGCTAAGACTTATTTTGAGGACTTAGCGACTTTGGGTGAAAGTTTTTTTTTTGATTAAAGAAACCATTTTTTACATTGAAGTATCCGTTGTAATTTGGATTTTTAACCCTTTCGACCCCGAATTTTTATAGGTATCGCTAAAAATTTTTTTTACTTTTAATCATGTTGAAGTCATTTAAGAAGCGTCTAACTAAAATTTCGGGTCGCCACGCCCATTCGCTTAGGCGGTAGAGAATGTTGCCTGTGGGCAACTTTGGGCAATCGTGACTACAAACTATTTTGTTTTGTAATGATAGACGTATTACGTTTTATTGGATTTTTGTTAAGTTTTTTGTTATTGAGTGAGTGGAATTTCAATCACGCTCAAACACATTCACGAAGAAATATTTGTACTCACGCATGCCATGTGGGTAGGAATTCACGGTCACGAAATGAAAAGTCATACTCGCACACGCTCACACATGAACAATGTTTATGTCTCACGCTTTCGCACGATTCACGACAATTTTCGTAATTGACGACAAATCTCGTAAGTCACGAATATTTTCGGAACACGACAATTTTCGTGGTTCAATAAAATTCTGGTAATTAACGAAATTTCTCGTGACTCACGCTATTGAAATCTTAAGCGTGATTAAATATGTAAAGGTGATTAAAATCGGTGAGCTTGAATTTAATCGTGAAAGTGAATTTGTTCGTGATTGTGACTTTTTGTGTCTGTTTTACCGTGCGTGCGAATTTTATCGTGAATATGAATTTTATTGTTAACGTGAATTTTATCTTGTGCGTGAGTTGGATCGTGAGCGTGGGTTGGATCGTGAAAGTAAATTTTTATCGGGAGCGTGATTTCGGAGAAAGTTTACTCACTCACAATCACGAACACAATTTGATTTTTACTCACGCTCACGCGCCACACATTTTTCTTTAATCCCGTTCACGCACATTCACGAGGTTTCGTTTAAATTTCATTCACGAGATTTCGTTTAAATTTCATTTACGGCTTCGCGTGAATCACGCGTGACTCACGAAAATGTTTTTTTTTTTTTTTTTTTTTTTTAACCCATGTCAATTTAACAGGCGGTGTAAAAAACCAATGTATTATAAAGCGTCAATATTCGTGCTAATGCACTATTATGTTGCCAAGAAGTGGCTTCCTCTCTTTTTACGATTCCTTCCAAATTCCCCCTGCACTGCAGATATGTTTTCCACATCATCGCCGCATTTCTCGTCACTGGGACATCCCAATCGAAGTTCAAAATTTGTTCAAAATCATTGTTTTTCAACCTTTTTGCTCTAGGTCTGATGTCCAAAAATATGTAATTTTACTACCACAATTGCCCAAAGTTGCCCACAGGCATCTTTTCAATTTTAAAAATTTCCCATCTGTTGTTTTTTTGCAATTCTAAGATTTGACATCCAGAATAGTTTATTTGACATGTACTACAATAGATTTAATAAAAACTTTCAACATTTTAGTTGTAATTTTTGAAAAAGTCACATGTATAAAAACCTCTTTTTAAATTCGCAAATATTTTTTTCTTGAGGTACGTGCGTATTAATGAAAAATTTTTTGCTAATTGACAACCAAATTAGCTGATTTTTCATTCAACTTGAAGAAAACACTTGTAGCTTTCGATACCGTTACAGTTTTATGAACAAAAACAAAAACAACGCTGACAGTGAGTCTCAAAACACAAAAAGTTGCCCACAGGCAACTTTAGGGTCGAAAGGGTTAAACAGGCATTTGTTTGTACGTGAGTACCATTATTAATAAACCGCGAAAAGAGACTGAAAATTTAATAAACGAGATCTTTATTATACCCTCCATCATAGGATGGGGGTATATTAACTTTGTCATTCCGTTTGTAACACATCGAAATATTGCTCTAAGACCCCATAAAGTATATATATTCTGGGTCGTGGTGAAATTCTGAGTCGATCTAAGCATGTCCGTCCGTCCGTCCGTCTGTTGAAATCACGCTAACTTCCGAACGAAACAAGCTATCAACTTGAAACTTGGCACAAGTAGTTGTTATCGATGTAGGTCGGATGGTATTGAAAATGGGCCATATCGGTCCACTTTTACGTATAGCCCCCATATAAAAGGACCCTCAGATTTGGCTTGTGGAGCCTCTAACAGAAGCATATTTCATCCGATCCGGCTGAAATTTGGTACATGGTGTTGGTATATGGTCTCTAACAACCATGCAAAAATTGGTCCACATCGGTCGATAATTATATATAGCCCCCATATAAACCGATCCCCAGATTTGGCTTGTGGAGCCTAAAAGAGAAGCAAATTTCATCCGATTCGGCTGAAATTTGGTACATGGTGTTGGTATATGGTCTCTAACAACCATGCAAAAATTAGTTCACATCGGTCCATAATTATATATAGCCCCCATATAAACCGATCCCCATATTTGGCTTGCGAAGTCTCCAAGAGAAGCAAATTTCATCCAATCCGGTTGTAATTTGGAACATGGTGTTAGTATATGATCTTTAACAACCGTGTCAGAATTGGTTCATATCGGCAAATAATTATATATAGCCCCCATATAAAACATTCTCCAGATTTGACCTCCGGAGCCTCTTGGAGGAGCAAAATTCATCCGATCCGGTTCAAATTAGGCACGTAGTGTTAGAATATGGTCGCTAACAACCATACCAAAATTGGTCCAATCACACAAAAATTGGTCCATATCGGTTCATAATCATGGTTGCCACTAGAGCCAAAAATAATCTACCAAAATTTTATTTCTATAGAAAATTTTGTCACAATTTTATTTCTATAGAAAATTTTGTTCAAATTTTATTCGGTTCATAATCATGGTTGCCACTCGAGCCAAAAATAATATACCAAGATTTTATTTCTATAGAAAATTTTGTCAAAAGTTTATTTCTATAGAAAATTTTGTTAAAATTTTATTTCTATAGAAATTTTTGTCAAAATTTTCTTTCTATAGAAAATTTTGTTAAAATTTTATTTCTGTAGAAAATTTTGTTAAAATTTTATGTCTACTTTGTCAAACCGAATTATATACGTATTGGATCGATCTTTTTTGATTTAATATATACCACGTATGGACTTACATACAATTTAGAAGATGGTGTTAGGAGGTTTTAAGATACCTTGCCATCGGCAAGCGTTACCGCAACTTAAGTAATTCGATTGTGGATGACAGTGTTTAGAAGAAGTTTCTACCCAATCCATGATGAAGGGTACATAAGCTTCGGCCTGGCCGAACTTACGGCCGTATATACTTGTCCTAATTTTAATTTTATTATACCCACCACCATAGAATGGTGACGGGGGTATAATAAGTTTGTCATTCCGTTTGTAACACATCGAAATATCGATTTCCGACTATATAAAGTATATATATTCTTGATCAGGGAGAAATTCTAAGACGATATAGCCATCTCCGTCTGTCTGTCTGTCTGTCTGGCTGGCTGGATGTCTGTCTGTCTGTTGTAATCACGCTACAGTCTTCAATAATAAAGCAATCGTGCTGAAATTTCGCACAAGCTCGTCTTTTGTCTGCCGGCAGATCAAGTTCGAAGATGGGCTATATCGGTCCAAGTTTTGATATAGTCCCCATATAAACCCTTATAAAACCCTTAGTTTCTATCCAATTTGCCTCAAATTGGAAATCTAGAGGTATTTTATGACCACAAAGAGGTGTGCCAATGTGTGTGTGAGTATTGGTCCATGTTTTGGTATAGCCCCCATATAGACCGATCTCCCGATATATTTCTAGGGCTTCTAGAATCGATAGTTTCTATCCAATTCGCCTGAAATTATTTTAGGTATAGCCCCCATATATACCGATTTCCCGATTTTAGTTCTTGGGCTTCTAGAATCCGTAGTTATTATCCAATTTGGTTGAAATTTGAAATCTAGACGTATTTTAGGACCATAAAGAGGTGTGCTAAAAATGGTGAGTATCGGTCCAGGTTTTGGTATATCCCCCATGTAGACCGATCTCCCGATTTGGGGTCTTGAGCTTATAGAATTCGTAGTTTTTATCCAATTTGCCTGAAATTGGAAATCTAGAGGTATTTCAGAATAATAAAGAGGTGTGCCGAAAATGGTGAGTATCGGTCCATGTTTTGGAATAGCCACCATATAGACCGATCTCCAGTTTTTACTTCTTGGGCGTCTAAAATCTATAGTTTTTATCCAATTTACCTGAAATTAGAAATCTAGAGGTATTTTAAAACCCTAAACAGGTGTGCTGAAAATGATGAGTATCGGACCATGTTTTTATATAGCCCCATATAGACCGATCTCCACATTTTATTCTTGGGCTTATAGAAACCGTAGTTTTTATCCAACTTGCCTAAAATTGGAAATCTAGTGGTATTTTAGGACCACATATGCCGAAAATGGTGAGAATAGGTCCATGTTTTGATATAGCCATCAGATAGACCGATCTCCCGATATTACTTTTTGGGCTTCTAGAAACCCTGATTGTTGTCCACTTTGCCTGAAATCGAAAATCTGGAGGTTTTTAGGAATACAAATAGGTGTGCAAGAAATGATTTTATTTTTTAGGCTTCTAGAATTCGTAGTTTTTATCCAATTTGCCTGAAATGAGAAATCTACAGGTATTTTAGGACCTTAAATATGAGAGCCGAAAATAGCGTGTATTGGTCCATGTTTTGGTTTATCTCCCAAATAGACCGATCTCCCGATTTTACTTCTTGGGCTTTTAGAAACCATAGTTTTTATTAAATTTACATGAAATTTTAAACTTAGAAGTATTTTAGGAACATAAAGAGGTGTGCTGAAAATGGTGAATATCGGTCCATGTGCACTGATAATGAAAATTGCTTGAAACTGAATTATAGTTTCCAGATTTTACTTCTGGTAATCATTTAAATAATGGGGGTAAAAATGTACAGATGTTAGATTTTAAATCAAGGCGTTATTTCATCGTTTTCTTGCACACTGCGTTTATGATTCTTCTAAAACTCAAACAAATATGGTTCTTATAAATCCAGAATCAAATCAAATGAATTTATCTTCGTGAAGTGTACTGGTTGAACTGATCTGCTTGTCACCAAATCCCCCTGAAATTTTCACAAGAAACTATAATATTTGATTCATGGTGGTGGGTATTTAAGATTCGGCCCGGCCGAACTTACTGATTTATATACTTGTTGGTCCTAGATTTAAATGGGTCGCTAAAAAATTTCCTTAAGGGAAGGTCAAAATCTTTGGATCCAAATAAACTGTTTTTTTTGTGTATAGAGATAGTACAGAACGTCTTTATTGAAAAGTTTACCGAAATCTTTGGCCTCATGACAATATTTGTTTAGTAAGACAGCGGCTTCAAAGTGATAAATTTGTGTGATTCCTTTGCACTCCAAAAGTAAAATTGGGAGTTCGGTCTGTACAAGGATTTGACATTTCGTTAAAGATGTGGCTTCTTTAAAATAAAGAAATTATATAGATATACAACTCAATTTCTATGAAACATATATTTCTATTATACCTTTACTTTATAAAGTGTCCTCCAACTTCCGTTGATCTTTCTATAAATGAAGAGGAACTAAAATGACGTTCCAAAATCGTGAACGGACGCTAACAAAATGAAACGGAAACGTTCACAAAAAATCAAAACATTTTCGTCCACGGGCGTTCACGATTGCATGAACAGTATTCGTGTTTCTTTGGCCATAGGTTAGGTTAGGTAAGGTGGCAGTCCGATGTATCAGGCTCACTTAGACTATTCAGTCCATTGTGATACCACATTGGTGATCTTCTCTCTTATCACTGAGTGCTGCCCGATTCCATGTTAAGCTCAATGACAAGGGACATCATTTTTATAGGCGAATCCGAACGGCGTTCCACATTGCAGTGAAACCACTTAGAGAAGCTTTGAAACCTCAGAAATGTCACCAGCATTACTGAGGTGGGATAATCCACCGCTGAAAAACTTTTTGGTGTTCGGTCGAAGCAGAAATCTTTGGCCATGAAATGTCTTAAAATATTCGTTGGACGTTATCATGGCAACTCCGCCGGTGCTGCAATGTGCTAAGGCGACTTTTAACGCGTATGGAGCAGATAATCCAGGTTCGAGTCACGGTGGCGTTTTTTTTTTACAATTTTGTAACCATTATCTTTCCAGATCATGAAAGCTGCTTGTTGTTTTCTCAATGCATGGTGTCATTTTATCGTAGTCAGATTGACATCTTCTTTTTGCGTTTGACACCACATGTGCGTTTGGGCATGATTGGCGCATCCATTTAATGAGCCTGTAATCTAGAGTCTGTAATTGTCGCGAAAACCACGTATTTTGTCTTGATGAAAAGAATTTTTTAGCCGAAAAAATGTATCCTGGCAATAAGCATTTAAATGGTTCTCAAATGCCGCAAACATTTTCTATTATTTAAATGATAGAATTTGAGACCATTACATGGTCGGGAAAATCCTGTACCTGACCATTCAATTCTTTGACTTTTTTGCAGGGAAAAAAAGTATTTTTATGGGTTACGTATACACTGGTAGAATAAGTTTTGTTATATTAATGAAATGTGTCATTAAAATTGAGCCAATGAAACAAATTCATTAAAATAACGAAATTGTTCGTTATTATAACGAATTTTCTGCTAGTCAACGAAACTTTTCGTACTATTAATGAACATTTTCATTGTCTTAATGAAAATGTTTCGTTGTATCAATGAACAATTTTCGTTGGCTCAATTTTAATGAAATTTTCTTTGTGTGTAGATATACTCGTATGTGTAGAACCATAACATGCACCGAAAAAAGTGAACTGTTTTATAGGAAGAATGAACTACCTCGCACGAAAATTGAATTAAATTTTGCTCCACATTTTGAGATTTCCACAAAGCGTTGTTAAAACCAGGAAATTTTAATGCAAAATTAACTAAAAGTAAAGAAGAAAATCATTGGCGCCAAATCATGACCATTTTAACCACACAGTAGTTCATTCTTACTATTTTTGAGAATCGTACGAAAATCTTAGTTTTCTTGAGTTCATATTGAACTTATGTGTACGGTCATTGAACTTTATACCCACGTTTAGTTCATAAAATTTTTGAGACATACTTAAAAAAAGTAAGATTTCATTATGCTTTGGAAAATTTCGATAAAATAATAAAATTTAACTACTCGCAAATAAATTGTTTCCAATAAAAATAAGTTAAATTTAGAGTTAGTTTAACTACGGAAAATTTTTTCTGTGTGGTCATAAAGACTATGCACATTTTAGAATTAACAGAGAATACGTAATTGTTGTGTTTTGTGTTAATTTATTTATTCAGAAGTGGCACGTGGTTTTATGTGAGCATAAAAGAAGAGAAGTGATATTGAAACAAGTAAGGAAAGTCTAAAGTCGGGCGGGGCCGACTATATTATACCCTGCACCACTTTGTAGATCTAAATTTTCGATACCATATCACATCCGTCAAATGTGTTGGGGGCTATATATAAAGGTTTGTCCCAAATACATACATTTAAATATCACTCGATCTGGAAGAATTTGATAGACTTCTACAAAATCTATAGACTCAAAATTTAAGTCGGCTCATGCACTAGGGTGGAACACAATGTTAGTAAAAAACAAGGAAAATGTTGGTATTTTGACCATTTTTGTCGAAATCAGAAAAACATATATATGGGAGCTATATCTAAATCTGAACCGATTTCAACCAAATTCGGCACGCATAGCTACAATGCTAATTCTACTCCCTGTGTAAAATTTCAACTAAATCGGAGTTAAAAATTGGCCTCTACGGTCATATGAGTGTAAATCGGGCGAAAGCTATATATGGGAGATATATCTAAATCTGAACCGATTTCAACCAAATTTGGCACGCATAGCTACAATGCTAATTATACTCCCTGTGCAAAATTTCAACTAAATCGGAGCAAAAAATTGGCCTCTGTGGTCATATGAGTGTAAATCGGGCGAAAGCTATATATGGGAGATATATCTAAATCTGAACCGATTTCAACCAAATTTGGCACGCATAGCTACAATGCTAATTATACTCCCTGTGCAAAATTTCAACTACATCGGAGCAAAAAATTGGCCTCTGTGGGCAAATGAGTGTAAATCGGGCGAAAGCTATATATGGGAGCTATATCTAAATCTGAACCGATTTGGCTGATATTTTGCAAGTTTTTCGAGAATCATAAAATATTCGGATGTACGGAATTTGAGGAAGATCGGTTGATATACACGCCAATTATGACCAGATCGGTGAAAAATATATATGGCAGCTATATCTAAATCTGAACCGATTTTTTCCAAAATCAATAGGGATCGTCTTTGAGCCGAAACAGGACCCTATACCAAATTTTAGGACAATCGGACTAAAACTGCGAGCTGTACTTTGCACACAAAAATACATCAACAGACAGACAGACAGACAGACAGACGGACATCGCTAAATCGACTCAGAATTTAATTCTAAGACGATCGGTATACTAAACGATGGGTCTCAGACTTTTCCTTCTTGGCGTTACATACAAATGCACAAACTTATTATACCCTGTACCACAGTAGTGGTGAAGGGTATAAAAATGAATCAGTTGTTTGTTCTGCATTTTTTTATATTGTATCATTTATTTTTATTTGCAAACAAATGATGTCTGCGTTTGTACATTTAATGACGTAAATATGGATTGGTTATTTATTGTTGAAATTAAACCAAAATAAAGTGTATAACAAGTATATGCAGAGGGAAGTTCGGCCGGGCCGAATCTTAAATACCCACCATCACGGCTCAAATATAATAGTTCCTTTGAAAACTCTTCATCGTAGCGGGTTACTTGATAATGTTTAGAATTTCAGGAGGGTTTGATCAGTACAACCAGTACGCTTCCCGAATATAAATTTAAAGATTCTACCTAAGAAGACTAGTTCAGGTTCTGGATTTATAACAACCATTTTTGTTTGAGTTTTAGAGGAATCATAAACATCGCGTGTAAGAGTGCAAGAAAATGATGAAATAACGACTTTATTTGAAATCTTAAAATCTGTACATTTTTACCCCTATTATTCATTACCCAGCAAAAAATTTGGAAGTTCTTCCAAAGGCACAACCTTAAAAGCACTTCCAGAAGATGCAGTCCCAATGATATTCTTTATGTTAACTACCCAATTTTTAATAACTTGGTTTTTTCATACTTTAAATGGATAATTTTAACTTTTTTCGTTTCAAATAGGTTAAAAACAGAGTAAGAATTCATAAAATGGTGCAAATCTTTTAAATTTTGTCGACAAAAATGCTAAATCCAATCTGGAATAATTGTGAATTTTGGAAAATATTTGAGGTCAAACTTTTCCGACAAGCGTCAGAATCCATTAAAAATTATAAAAAATTATATATATTTATTTGACAAAATATCACAGAATTTTTTAATTTACATCCAAAACATTGAATTCGGATCACACCTACAGAAGTGATGCAAATTCGGTGCAACGGCTGTTGAAATGGAGAACTTCCGTCCTATGACAAGGCCATGTTAAATTCATCGCTTCTGCGTCAATTTTGCTCCTCTTCCGGATCGAAAAAGAACATTTTCATTACTTTTTTGGCGACGCTTTTTTTTGCTGGGTATTCATTTCCCAGCAAAAAAATTTGGAAGTTCTTCCAAAGGCACAACTTTAAAAGCACTTCCAGAAGATGTACTCCCAATGACGTTCTTTATTTTAACAACCCAGGAAGTTCTTTTAATTCAGTTTTTTATAACTTGGGGTTTTCATATTTTTAATTGGTAATTTTAACTTTTTTCGTTTCAAATAGGTTAAAAACAGAGTAAGAATTCATAAAATGGTACAAATCATTTAAATTTTGTCGAAAAAAATGCTAAATCCAATCTGAAAAAATTGTGAATTTTTGAAAATATTTGAGGTCAAACGTTTCCGACAAGCGTTAGAATCCATTAAAAATTATAAAAAATTATAAAAATTATTTATTTGACAAAATATCACAGAATTTTTTTATTTAAAGGGTGATTCTTTTGAGGTTAGGATTTTCATGCATTAGTATTTGACAGATCACGTGGGATTTCAGACATGGTGTCAAAGAGAAAGATGCTCAGTATGCTTTGACATTTCATCATGAATAGACTTACTAAAGAGCAACGCTTGCAAATCATTGAATTTTATTACCAAAATCAGTGGCAGAAAATCCGCTTTTTTATCGACAAATTTTGTTCAGCGATGAGGCTCATTTCTGGTTGAATGGCTACGTAAATAAGCAAAATTGCCGCATTTGGAGTGAAGAGCAACCAGAAGCCGTTCAAGAACTGCCCATGCATCCCGAAAAATGCACTGTTTGGTGTGGTTTGTACGCTGGTGGAATCATTGGACCGTATTTTTTCAAAGATGCTGTTGGACGCAACGTTACGATGAATGGCGATCGCTATCGTTCGATGCTAACAAACTTTTTGTTGCCAAAAATGGAAGAACTGAACTTGGTTGACATGTGGTTTCAACAAGATGGCGCTACATGCCACACAGCTCGCGATTCTATGGCCATTTTGAGGGAAAACTTCGGAGAACAATTCATCTCAAGAAATGGACCGGTAAGTTGGCCACCAAGATCATGCGATTTGACGCCTTTAGACTATTTTTTGTGGGGCTACGTCAAGTCTAAAGTCTACAGAAATAAGCCAGCAACTATTCCAGCTTTGGAAGACAACATTTCCGAAGAAATTCGGGCTATTCCGGCCGAAATGCTCGAAAAAGTTGCCCAAAATTGGACTTTCCGAATGGACCACCTAAGACGCAGCCGCGGTCAACATTTAAATGAAATTATCTTCAAAAAGTAAATGTCATGGACCAATCTAACGTTTCAAATAAAGAACCGATGAGATTTTGCAAATTTTATGCGTTTTTTTTTTTTTAAAAAGTTATCAAGCTCTTAACAAATCACCCTTTACATCCAAAACATTGAATTCGGATCACACCAAAAGAAGTGATGCAAATTCAGTGAAACGGCTGTTGAAAGGGAGGACTTCCGTTAAGCCCATGTTAAATTCATCGCTTCTGCGTCAATTTTGCACCACTTCCGGATCCAAGAAGAACATTTTCATTACTTTTTTGGCGACGCTTTTTTTGCTGGGTTATTATTAGAAGAAGTAAAATCTGGAAATTTTACATTCAGTTTCAAGTAACTTTCATGATCAGTGCGCCTTCCATACACTCAAGAAATTAAATCGGCCTACCAAAAACTACGGTTTGTATAAGCCCAAGAACTTAAATCCAGAGATCAGTCGATATTGATGCTATGCCAAAAACATGCACCGATAAACACCAAATTCACTATTCTATGGAACGACATTATAAATACAAATAAACAGTGAATAAGTTAATAAATAAATTTACTATTCTTTATGTTAGCCTGGTAACAAGAAGAACCAGCCTGTCTTCGTCCAAATTAATACTTTACATATTATTATGACAATTTTAATACGAGTTTATTTGACATGAAAGATTGAGGAAAAATCAATCAATTCATTAATCGTTCATTTCCAATAAGGTCGTATTAAAATTGTAATAATAACAGGTTGGCTGATATTAAATGCATATTATTTTTATATAGTACCAACCTTCAAATGATTCGTGTCAAAATTTGACGTCTGTAAGTCAATTAGTTTGTGAGATAGAGCGTCTTTTGTGGAGCAACTTTTGTTATTGTGAAAAAAAAAGGAATTTCGTGTTTTGATAAAATACTGTTTTCTGAAGGGAAAAAAAAATACGGTGGAAGCAAAAACTTGGCTTGATAATGAGTTTCCGGACTCTGCCCCAGGGAAATCAACAATAATTGATTGGTATGCAAAATTCAAGCGTGGTGAAATGAGCACGGAGGACGGTGAACGCAGTGGACGCCCGAAAGAGGTGTTTACCGACGCAAACATCAAAAAAATCCACAAAATGATTTTGAATGACCCAGGGATCCGGAGCGGTCCATTTTTTTCGCTCCGCTCCGCTCCGGAGAAAAAAAAACGCTCCGCTCCACGCTCCGCTCCGAGAAAAAAAAAAATCGCTCCGCTCCGCTCCACGCTCCGCTCCGCTCCTCTTCGAGAAAATTATAGTACAAACATTGTATTATTTGTTCAATTGAGTTTTATTATACCCTGCTCCACACTGTGGAACAGGGTATTATAAGTTAGTGCATATGTTTACAAAACCCAGAAGGAGACGAGATAGACACATGGTGTCTTTGGCAAAAATACTCAGGGTGGGCTCTTGAGTCGATATAGCGATGTCCGTCTGTCCGTGAACACATTTTTGTAATCAAAGTCTAGGTCGCAGTTTTAGACCAATCGACTTCAAATTTGGCACAAGTATGTCCTTTGGCTCAGAATAGAACTCTATTGATTTTGGAAGAAATCGGTTCAGATTTAGATATAGCTTCCAAATATATATTTCGCAAGATATGGACTTATATGGCCCCAGAAGCCAGAGTTTTACCCTAATTTGCTTAAAATTTTGCAGAAAAAGAACAATTAGTACTAGAGTCAAGTGTGCTAAATTTTATTGAAATAGGTTCAGATTTAGATATAGCTCCCATATATATCTTTCGCCCGATATGGACTAATTCGGTCCCAGAAGCTAGAGTTTTGTCCCAATTAGGTTGAAATTAGGGGTACAATTAGTAGTGTAGTCAAGTATGCAGAATTTTATTGAAATCGGTTCAGATCTAGATATAGCTCCCATATATAGCTTTCGCCCGATTTACACTCATACGACCACAGAGGCAAATTTTTTGCTCCGATTTAGTTGAAATTTTGCACAGGGAGTAGAATTAGCATTGTAGCTATGCGTGCCAAATTTGGTTGAAATCGGTGCAGATTTAGATATATCTCCCATATATAGCTTTCGCCCGATTTACACTCATATGACCACAGAGGCCAATTTTTAACTCCGACTTAGTTGAAATTTTGCACAGGGAGTAGAATTAGCATTGTTGCTATGCGTGCCAAATTTGGTTGAAATCGGTTCAGATTTAGATATAGCTCCCATATATATGTTTTTCTGATTTCGACAAAAATGGTCAAAATACCAACATTTTCCTTGTAAAATCGCCACTGCTTAGTCGAAAAGTTGTAAAAGTGACTCTAATTTTCCTAAACTTCTAATACGTATATATCGAGCGATAAATCATAAATAAACTTTTTCGAAGTTTCCTTAAAATTGCTTCAGATTTAAACGTTTCCCATGTTTTTTTACTAACATTGTGTTCCACCCTAGTGCATTAGCCGACTTAAATTTTGGGTATATAGATTTTGTAGAAGTCTATCAAATTCTTCCCGATCGAGTGGTATTTAAATGTATGTATTTGGGACAAACCTTTATATATAGCCCCCAACACATTAAACGGATGTGATATGGTATCGAAAATTTAGATCTACAAAGTGGAGCAGGGTATAATATAGTCGGCTCCGCCCGACTTTAGACTTTCCTTACTTGTTTTTTACTAACTTTGTGTTCCACCCTAGTGCATTAGCCGACTTAAATTTTGAGTCTATAAATTTTGTAGAAGTCTATCAAATTCTGTCCAGATCGAGTGATATGTAAATGTATGTATTTGGGACAAACCTTCATATATAGCCCCCAACACATTTGACAGATGTGATATGGTATCGAAAATTTAGATCTACAAAGTGATGCAGGGTATAATATAGTCGGCCCCGCCTGACTTTAGACTTTCATTACTTGTTTTATTTAGAAAAATCGGGTGGTACATATATGGGAGCTATAGCTAAATCTGAACCGATTTCGATGATTTTTTGCACATATAGTTAGTGCTATAGAAGATTACATTTAGCCAACTTTGAGTAAGATCGGTTGATAAATAAGGGTTTTATGACCTAATTTGTCAAAATCGGGCGATACATATATATGGGACCTGTATCTAAATCTGAACCGATTTCGATGAAATTTTCAGACTTAAAGGGTGATACAGAAGATTATTTTGTGCTAAATTTGACGACGATCGGTTAGTAAAAAAGTGCAACGTGACCCGATTTGTCGAAATCGAGCAATACATATATATGGGAGCTATATCTAAATTTGATCCGATTTCTTCCAAATTCAATAGCGTTCGTCCTTGTGCCCAAAAAAAACTCCCTGTACCAAACTTCATCAAAATCGGTTAATAATTGCGACCGGAATCCTGTAAACAACAAATACGTGGACAAACGGACGGATGGACGGACGGACACCAAGCGCTAGATCGACTCAGGAGGTGATTCTGAGTCGACCGGTATATATTTTATTGGGTCTAAAATCAATATTTCTGGTAGCACATTTTTTGACAGATCAAACTTATTATACCCTAACCACTATGTGGTTTAGGGTATAATGACTTTAAAACAATATGTTGAAACATTTTATTAATTTTGAAGATTTTTTCAGAAATATTAAATCTATTTTGACTTCATTAAAACTAAATTTTCATTCATGTTAGGATACACATTTTTATGTCGAATCACTTAGCTATAAGGACAAACAGACTTCATTGAAAAGTTTAGAGACTTTTAGACAAGGAAAAAACTTTATTTCAGAGAAATACGTCTTCTATTCTAAGCAAAATTCGTATTCGTATTTTAAGCATGTGAAATATTTGGCCTCCCGACAATATTCTTTGCGGTGCACCATCTACTATTTAATATGTGATAGAAACCAAATTTATGAAAATGGACCAAATTCTGTTTGGTCCGACCATCGGACCAAATTTAAAAATTAGAAATCTTTTGGACCAATTTTGGTCCGAACGGACCAATTTTGGTCCGAACGGACCAAAACGGCAACGCTGATTGGAATTGAAAGTCTGTACACAGAGTAGAAGTAACTACTCTCCGAAAGTTTTTTTGTTTTGCAACAGACGTAGAGAAGAGGTTTTGTTATATTTGTAATGTGTGTGTGTATGTTTATGTTTGCAACAACCTCCATCGAAATCAGTCCGTGGTATACCTACGAATATTCTTACTCAGATCTAGTGTTACCTAATTTCGCTTTTTTCCATTTATTGTAAAAATACATTTTCGAACAGCGTTTTTAAGAAATGTTCGTTCTCAAAAAAAGTAGATAACATGCAATAATACAAAACAAGTCATTAGTTTTCAATGTGAGAAAAAATTAAAATAAATGTATATGTGCACATTTTTCAACCAAAATTGAAACTATCCATAATTTGAATTAAATTTTCGAGAACTAATATCAGAAATAAGAGAATGCTAGGATATAGTACAATAGTAAAGCAAATATGAAAGTCCTTACACTGAAAAAAAAATTTTTTTCTTAATTATTAAAGTCACGTTGACCTTACCTCAAAAATTTTATCATTCATGCTATGATACAAAATTTTAAGTAAAATCACTTGATTATAAGGACATTATAACTTCATTCAAAAGTTTATTGACTTTTGGACAAGGAAAAAAAATTATTTTAGGGAAATGCGTCTTCCATGTTAAGTAAAATTTGCATTCTTATTCTAAGGACATGAAATCTTTGACTTCACGACAATATTTTTTTCAGTGTAGAAAACTAAAAAATTAAATATAAATAAGATCGTTTAATTGCATTTATTTGACGTTCATTACAAACATCTTTGTAGTAATACGGGATGAAATTGATCGAAAGTAATGTTGTTACTTTTACAACACATACTAGAGATATATTTTGACATTTGCCGTTTATGAAAACAATTACTAAAAAAACACGTTGTGTTTTCCCCAATGTACTTACGTACAAAAATACATATCGTACATTTTAAACGTTTACTCACACTACGCTAAGTACTAGCTATATTTGAAATTACCTACACAGTGTAATTTCAAAGTTACACATTTTATTCAAGTAATATTTTATTCGGAGCGGAGCGGTTTTTCATTTGGAAACCGCTCCGCTCCCGCTCCGCTCCGGACTTTAGAAATGCCGCTCCCGCTCCGCTCCCGCTCCGGCAAAAAAAGGGCTTGCTCCGCTCCGCTCCACGCTCCACTCCGCTCCGCTCCGGATCCCTGGAATGACCGTAGAATGAAGTTGATCGAGATAGCAGAGGCCTTAAAGATATCAAAGGAACGTGTTGGTCATATCATTCATCAATATTTGGATATGCGGAAGCTCTGTGCAAAATGGGTGCCGTGCGAGCTCACATTTGACCAAAAACAACAACGTGTTGATGAATCTGAGATGTGTTTGCAGCGGTTAACTCGTAATACACCCGAGTTTTTCCGTCGATATGTGGCAATGGATGAAACATGGCTCCATCACTACTCTCCTGAGTCCAATCGACAGTCGGCTGAGTGGACAGCGACCGGTGAACCGTCTCCGAAGCGTGGAAAGACTCAAAAGTCCGCTGGCAAAGTAATGGCCTCTGTTTTTTGGGATGCGCATGGAATAATTTTTATCGATTATCTTGAGAAGGGAAAAACCATCAACAGTGACTATTATATGGCGTTATTGGAGCGTTTGAAGGTCGAAATCTCGGCAAAACGGCCCCATATGAAGAAGAAAAAAATGTTGTTCCACCAAGACAACACACAGTGCCACAAGTCATTGAGAACGAAAAAATTCATGAATTGGGCTTCGAATTGCTTCCCCACCCACCGTATTCTCCAGACCTGGCCCCCAGCGACTTTTTCTTGTTCTCAGACCTCAAAATGATGCTCGCATGGAAAAAATTTGGCTACAATGAAGAGGTGATCGCCGAAACTGAGGCCTATTTTGAGGCAAAACCGAAGGAATACTACCAAAATGGTATCAAAAAATTGGAAGGTCGTTATAATCGTTGTATCGCTCTTGAAGGGAACTATGTTGAATAATAAAAACGAATTTTGACAAAAAAATGTGTTTTTCTTTGTTAGACCGGGGACTTATTAGCCAACCTGTGGTAATAGGATCGGCTAGTACATCAAAATTTGAAATTTGAGTAACATTTGTTTATAAATAAAAGTATTATGGTCAAATTTGGGAAAATCGAGCGATGCATATATATGGAAGCTATATGTAAATCTGAACCAATTTGCATAATATTTTGCGGGTTTGATTAATACCACACCTTGTGCAAAATTTGATTAAGATCAGTTAAGAAATGAGGACTCTATGGTCAAACATATGGTTTTTAGGGGCAAATTTTTCAATATCGGTCGATACATATATGGGAGCTATATCTACATCTGAACCGATTTCGATGAAATTTTGCATTACCGTTAGTACTATAGAGGACTGGATCTAGCCATCTTTGAGCAACATCGGATAATAAATAAGGGTTCTATGGCCAAATTTGGGAAAATCGGGCTATACATATATATGGGAGCTATATCTCAATCTGGACCGATTTCGATGAAATTTTGCACATATAGTTAGTGCTATAGAAGATTACATTTGGCCAACTTTGAGTAAGATCGGTTGATAAATAAGGGTTTTATGACCTAATTACACCCAGAAAAAAGTGCCTTCGAAACTAAAGGAAAAAATTTTCATCAATATAGTTTATCCATTTTATTTCCATTAAGGTAAATTTTTGTGAAAAATAATAAAATTTACTCGTTTCAGTAAAAAAATCATAAACTGTAAGCAGTTAGGAATAGTTCATTAACTAGAATAAGGCATGGAATTTTACTCATCCTATTTTCTTCGCTGGGTATAAGAATTTACTACTGAAAAAGAAAGTTTTATTCACCGATAACAAAGCATTCGTAAAAATAAACAAAAACCGAACTAAAACCAAGTTTCCTCAAAATTAGTAAAATTTCTTATAAAATGATAATTGCGACTTCCTTTATAATAGAAAGTTTTTCATACATACGAACAACACTTGGCATAGAAAAATATTTTAGTTCATTCGTACTAAGAAATATGCAATCCTTTCAAAACTTAAGGAAACACACTTGTTAGAATATAGGAAATTTTCCTAAATTTCTATTGTCTACCTGTAATCGATACCTGTCATCGTAATCGATGTGTTTGCGCGTGGGTGTAATCGATATATTTGCGCGTCGGTTGTTTTTTTAGTTGGAATCGCGTTGTTTTGGTATACGGAGAGAGTGTTAAAAAATAATATGGTAAAATAATATAATAAATAACAAATAAAATATATAAAATATTTGTTATTTTAAATTAGTGAGAAAAATTTTCGTTTTTTTAAATAAATCTATCAATGTTCGTGATAGTGTATAAAGAAAGAAAACACCAGCAGAATAACAACCCTTTCATTTGTCTTCATTTTGGAATCTTCAATTATCAGGTAATATTCAGTGACGCTAACGTTTTGCAACAAAAATGTTTTATGATTTTTTATATTTGTAGGTATTGAAATTGTAAAAGGAGGACAAAATCGTTAGGCAGCAACTTATTAAAAGTGAAAAGTACAAGAAGAAGAAAAAGTGCGTTTTACAGTTGATAATATCACACGGAAATTGGAAATAGTGGAATAATAAACTAATATTTCAAAGAGATTCGATGCTGTTGATTCTTAATAAATATATTCAATATATTAATAAAACATGTCTTTTATTGAAGATAAAATTGCTTATAGAAATAAATAAAATTGTATTTAAAAACGAAGGTAAGCAGTTCTAATTATGAAGTAAAAGTTTTACCACAAATGTGTAAGATTTGTCGAAATGAATGAAAAAATGTCAATAAAATCATTCCATATATGAATTCAAATTAGTTAAATTTTTTCATTCTGTAGTATAGTGGTATATAAATATAGGAAAATGTTAACTAATATATGGAATGCATTATTCCTAATTTCTACGAAAATCACATCGTTCAAACAAATAAAAATGTCTTTGGCGCTATACGAAGTTCAACTTTCTTCACAATAAGTTCATTTTAACTTAAAGAAGGGGTCACTTTTTTCTGGGTGTAGGCAAAATCGTGCGATACATATATATGGGAGCTATATCTAAATCTGAACCGTTTTGTTTCAAAATCAATAGCGATTGTCTTTGAGCCAATGTAAACCTCTGTGAGGACGATCAGACTTAAACTGCGAGCTGTACTTTGCACATAAAATTACATATACAGACAGACGGACGGACGGACGGACAGACGGACATCGCCAAATCGACTCAGAATTTAATTCTAAGACGATCGGTATATTCGGTATTTAGTATAAACGATTCTTGGCGTTACATACAAATGCACAAACTTATTATAGCCTGTACCACAGTAGTGGTGAAGGGTATAAAAATAGTACCACATTCAAAACGTTATTTCCTTAATTTTTCTTGCATAAACTAAAGAAAAGCATGTCCGGGTCCAACGATTTTGTACACTAATGGTTTTGGTATTGATTCCGCGTCAAATTTGAATTTATTCGCTCTTTCAGCTTTTTCTTCATGACCTATCAAAGTACTTTAAAAACTTGCTAACCACAATTTAAATTTCCAAATTCAGACTCCTCTTCAAGTAGAAATTATTCTATGTATCAAGTAAAATAAATTTAAAGACTATTTCATTAATTTTAAGAATTTTACAGAATTTTTCAGAATTGACCCTAACTAAATAGCCTAACAAATTTTTCTTTTATGTGAAGATACCCATTTTTAAGGTGAATCACCTAACTATAAGGACACTGGCAAAAAGACTTTGTCGACTTTTGGACAAGGAAAACAGTTTATATAAGAGAAATTCACAAATGCTAGTATAAGCAAAATTTGCGTTCGTATTTTAAGGACATGAAATCTTTGGCTTCACGACAATATTTTTTCAGTGTACAATATTATAATAACATAAAAAGGACACCATAAACGAGTCAAATGCTAATATTCCTAATAATTTTCTGGCAGTTTATCTAAGGAATTTGTATGGTAATTGTAGATTTAAAGTTTACGTTAAGCAAGGCTTTGATAAGAACGCCGTTTTATCCATAGTAGAATAGAAACATGTCAAAAATAAAAAAAAAAAAAAACTAAAAATAGCTAAAAAGGTCATGAAAAAAAGCCAAAACCTAAATGCATTTTTTCGCTAAACGACTTCAAAAAAGCCGAATCTAGCGGGAAAATAGCTAAATTGGCAACACTGGCTTGAAGCAAAATGTGTTTGGGGCATATGTTACAGAAGCAATTGTTTTTTGAGGGTGCATATGGACTTCATAGGATGTGGAAAAAATCTTGATGGCGGAATCTTGGATGTGCTTAAAAAGTACACTGAAAAAACAGTGAACCCATCAAGAAGAAACCTTCGGTTAATTTTAGAAAATGTTGAACATTTTTAGAAAATTTTAACTAAACAGTATTACAAACGCTGCACATAAAGAAAATTTCATTAAAAGTCAGCCAACGAAAAATTTTCATTGATATAACGAAACGTTTTCATTAATACAATGAAAGTAATCGTTAATAGTACGAAACGTTACGTTGATTTGCAGAAAATTCGTTATATTAATGAAAAAAATCATTGTATTAACGAATTTTTTTCATTGGCTGACTTCTAACGACACATTTCGTTAATATAACGAAACTTTTTCTATTAGTGTGGCATCACGCCGATGTCATTAAAATAAGTAAATATTTTTCGACAAATTTAAGATAATTTATTAGACATAATTAAGTTTTTTCACTTGTTAAAGAAAATTTTGTAGTTTCAAGGAAAAAATTGGAGTTCCAAATTGCAAGAATGTCTTTAGTGACATACGAAGTTCATGATGAACGCATTTGTAGTAAAATTTGCAAATTTAAAGAAATACTGAACTATTTTGTGGAAGACACGAATTTAGTTAATCCTTATGCTTCATTTGTGCATATATTAATTTAACTAACGTACTCAAAAAATTATTAGAGTAAAGGAAACTTTCTCCAAACATAATAATTCCATGAAGTAAAATAAAGTTAAATTGGCTTTAGTGAAATAGAGAGTTCACTTTTTTTGAGTGTAATGTTCCTAGGACGGAATAAGAAAATGGAAGATTCTACACTGAACAAATTATTGACTTAATATTAGATTATGCAACACAAATGTTATGCTACGAAATTTACATAACATTAAAGTCATTGCTTTTAGGATTGTGTTCTTTAAATTTGGGATGTGAATCTTTGAAATTTGCGTCCCTCTGTTAAAGTCGTATTTCTTGAAGTAAAACAAATTTCCCTTAACGGAAAGATAAGAAATAAATTTTAAGTTAACTGAAGTATTAAATCTTTGGATTAAATATAAAAAGCTTCAAAAATAGGTAGTATTTATTAAGAGGATTTTGCGTTTTTGGTTTATCTAAACGACAATTTGTATCCTTATTATACCCTCCATCATAGGATGGGGGTATATTAACTTTGTCATTCCGTTTATAACACATCGAAATATTGCTCTAAAACCCCATAAAGTATATATATTCTGGGTCGTGGTGAAATTCTGAGTCGATCTAAGCATGTCCGTCCGTCCGTCCGTCCGTCCGTCTGTTGAAATCACGCTAACTTCCGAACGAAACAAGCTATCGACTTGAAACTTGGCACAAGTAGTTGTTATCGATGTAGGTCGGATGGTATAGAAAATGGGCCATATCGGTCCACTTTTACGTATAGCCCCCATATAAAGGGACCCTCAGATTTGGCTTGTGGAGCCTCTTACAGAACCATATTTCATCCGATCCGGCTGAAATTTGGAATATGGTGTTGGTAAATGGTCTCTAACAATCATTCAAAAATTGGTCCACATCGGTCCTAAATTATATATAGCCACCATATAAACCGATCCCCAGATTTGGCTTGCGGAGCCTCAAAGAGAAGCAAATTGCATCCGATCCGGCTGAAAATGGTATTGGTATATGGTCTCTAACAACCGTGCAAAAATTGGTCCACATCGGTCCATAATTATATATAGCGCCCATATAAACCGATCCCCAGATTTGGGTTGCGGAGCTTCAAAGAGAAGCAAATTGCATCCGATCCGCCTGAAATATGGTACATGATATTGTTATATGGTCTCTAACAACCATGCAAAAATTGGTCCACATCGGTTCATAATTATATATAGCCGCTATATAAGCCGATCCCCAGATTTGGCTTGCGAAGTCTCCAATAGAAGCAAATTTCATCCAATCCGGTTGTAATTTTGAACATGGTGTTAGTATATGATCTTTAACAACCGTGCCAGAATTGGTCCATATCGGTCCATAATTATATATAGCTCCCATATAAAACGTTCTCCAGATTTGACCTCCGGAGCCTCTTGGAGGAGCAAAATTCATCCGATCCGGTTCAAATTAGGAACGTGGTGTTAGTATATGGTCGCTAATAACCATACCAAAATTGGTCCAATTACACAAAAATTGGTCCATATCGGTTCATAATCATGGTTGCCACTAGAGCCAAAAATAATCAACCAAAATTTTATTTCTATAGAAAATTTTGTCAAAATTTTGAGAAAGATTTTCAAAATTTTATATCTATAGAAAATTTTGTTCAAATTTTATTCGGTTCATAATCATGGTTGCCACTCGAGCCAAAAATAATCTACCAAGATTTTATTTCTATACAATATTTTTTTTTCAAAAGTTTATTTTTATAGAAAATTTTGTCAAAATATAGAAAATTTCTATAGAAAATTTTGTTAAAATTTTATTTCTGTAGAAAAGTTTGTCAAAATGTTATGTCTACTTTGTCAAACTGAATTTTATACGTATTGGATCGATCTTTTTTGATTTAATATATACCACGTATGGACTTACATACAATTTAGAAGGTGGTGTTAGGAGGTTTTAAGATACCTTGGCATCGACAAGCGTTACCGCAACTTAAGTAATTCGATTGTGGATGACAGTGTTTAGAAGAAGTTTCTACGCAATACATGATGGAGGGTACATAAGCTTCGGCCTGGCCGAACTTACGGCCGTATATACTTGTTTGTATCTTTCATTTCACCACGAACTTCGTTGCTCATAGTACACAATATCATCTCTGCCTTTAGTTGTTGACAGTGATGACAAATATAAAAAGCTAGAACGAAAAGAAACGATGGAACGATTTGAAGGAACTAGTTCCTTTGTACAAAAGGAACAACGAGTCCGAATCACTATAGTGAAAGATTTTGCCCAAGACTATTCTTTGAGTGTTATCCTGGAAAAAATATACCGCATTCCCGGGAACAGAAAAATTCAATAAAAAACCCTAATGCCATATCTGCGTGCTCAATGAGTTCACAATTCAAGTGTCCAGCAACAGTAGGCAATCTAATACAACCAGTTGAACTGCTCGCCACTAAAGGTCAATCGATTTCTTGACATTTGACGCATATCAGACTCTACTACTCTTCGGCAACCCTTAATTTACAAAACCTCCTCTAGATACACGCACCGACGCATACACGCCTGTACAAAAACAATCGAAGACGTTCGGCCTCATCATCTCACTTGAGAACAGATGAATGGGTTGCTGTTCGCGTGTTTTGTTTTCTTATTTCTTCCATTTTGCTTCACCGAGTTGTTCCGTTTCAGTGTCTTCGATTCATTTAATTACACATTTAGTGGCAACTGTGAGGCAAATAAGAGGACCTGTAGTCCCAAAATATTTAATGTCGGAATCACCTAAGTATGTCCCTCGAAAGAGGTAACTATTAATTAATTTTTTTCTTTTATTTAATTTTAGGGTGTTTAGGGTATGTATGCGTGTGAGTGCAGGGAAAATGAAAAACGCAAAGTGCTCGAAATGGAAATTCAATTCAATGTTGACCAAATATCCGTGTTTGTTGTTTTTGTAAGGTATGGTCACATTTACTAGGCATGCATGGCCAAATATCTACTCACGTAAAATTAAGGGCCGCTTTCAGATGTAACAAAAAAATTTCACATTTCTGTGTGCGTCTGCATTTGAATACACAATCGTATTAAAGAAAGACACAGTTTTGACCTCTCAACCGATACGCGATGTAGCCAAACTTAGCTAAAAAAACACAGTGCCTGTCCACTCTAGTATTACTGTATACGATATTTAGACAGCATTTTTTATGGGAAGTTTCTTAATGTTCCTCAGTAAAATCGAATAACTTGAAACCTATATATATGCACTGAAAAAACATTGAACCCTTTTCCATTGCAAAATGAACTAAACTGTAGTAATGTTGACCATTATTTAGCCCTTAAGATTTTTTTCAATTTGTCTAGTTTATAATTCTCTTAAATTGTAGTTCATCTATAACATTGTATTTTAGTTCATTTTTACAACACCATAAGATTTATATACCCGTACCCCGTTAAGAAGTCAGTATTATTTTGGTTTACTTGCTTATTTTTAGGGAAACCTGATAATAAAAATTGGTTATCAGTCTCTTTAAAATCTCGACGACTAAACTATTTTTAAATCAATCATTCCACAGTACAGAGAAATAAAATAATTAAAGGAACAACAAAACGTTTTACTATTATGAAAATTTTCATACATTAAAATTCAACTTTCTTTAAGCAAAAGTACTTTATTATAAAAACTTATAATGAAAGTTCTTAATAAAATGTTTTTGTGAATAAAAATTATGACCACGTGGAACAAGAAAGTAGTTCATTTGAGTTCGCTGTTTGGACATTTTGACTTATCCGTTTTTTATTCATCGTAGGTAAATTTTTCACATATCTTGCAGAAAAAAATGGAAGCAATAATGGAAATTGTTAAAAATTAACATCATGTAATAAAATATAATTTTTTATACCCTCCATCATAGGATGGGGGTATATTAACTTTGTCATTCCGTTTGTAACACATCGAAATATTGCTCTAAGACCCCATAAAGTATATATATTCTGGGTCGTGGTGAAATTCTGAGTCGATCTAAGCATGTCCGTCCGTCCGTCTGTTGAAATCACGCTAACTTCCGAACGAAACAAGCTATCGACTTGAAACTTGGTACAAGTAGTTGTTATCGATGTAGGTCGGATGGTATTGAAAATGGGCCATATCGGTCCACTTTTACGTATAGCCCCCATATAAAAGGACCCTCAGATTTGGCTTGTGGAGCCTCTAACGGAAGCATATTTCATCCGATCCGGCTGAAATTTGGTATATGGTGTTTGTATATGGTCTCTAACAACCATGCAAAAATTGGTCCACATCGGTCCATAATTATATAGCCCCCATATAAACCGATCCCCAGATTTGGCTTGCGGAGCCTAAAAGAGAAGAAAATTTCATCCGATCCGCCTGAAATTTGGTACATGGTGTTGGTATATGGTCTCTAACAACCATGCAAAAATTGGTCCACATCGGTCCTTAATTATATATGGCGCCCATATAAACCGATCCCCAGATTTGGGTTGCAGAGCCTAAAAGAGAAGCAAATTTCATCCGATCCGGCTGAAATTTGGTACATGATGTTGGTATATGGTCTCTAACAACCATGCAAAAATTGGTCCACATCGGTCCATAATTATATATAGCCCCCATATAAACCGATCCCCAGATTTGGGTTGTGGAGCCTCTAAGAGAAGCATATTTCATCCGATCCGGCTGAAATTTGGGACATGGTGTTGGTATATGGTCTCTAACAATCATGCAAAAATTGGTCCACATCGGTCCTTAATTATATATGGCGCCCATATAACCCGATCCCCAGATTTGGGTTGCAGAGCCTCAAAGAGAAGCAACTTTCATCCGATCTGCCTGAAATTTGGTACATGATGTTGGTATATGGTCTCTAACAACCATGCCAAAATTGGTCCACATCGGTCCATAATTATATATAGACCCCATATAAACCGATCTCCAGATTTGGCTTGCGAAGCCTCAAAGAGGAGCAAATTGCATCCGATCCGGCTGAAATTTGGTACATGGTATTGGTATATGGTCTCTAACAACCGTGCAAAAATTGGTCCACATCGGTCCTTAATTATATATGGCGCCCATATAAACCGATCCCTAGATTTGGGTTGCGGAGCCTCAAAGAGAAGCTAATTTCATCCGATCCGCCTGAAGTTTGGTACATGATATTGGTATATGGTCTCCAACAACCATGCAAAAATTGGTCCACATCGGTTCATAATTATATATAGCCCCCATATAAACCGATCCCCAGATTTGGCTTGCGAAGTCTCCAAGAGAAGCAAATTTCATTCAAATCGGTTGTAATTTGGAACATGGTGTTACTATATGATCTTTAACAACCGTGCCAGAATTGGTCCATATCGGTCCATAATTATATATAGCCCCCATATAAAACATTCTCCAGATTTGACCTCCGGAGCCTCTTGGAGGAGCACAATTCATCCAATCCGGTTCAAATTGGGCACGTGGTGTTAGTATATGGTCGCTAACAACCATACCAAAATTGGTCCAATCACACAAAAATTGGTCCATATCGGTTCATTTCTATAGAAAATTTTCTTAAAATTTTATTTCTGTAGAAAATTTTGTCAAAATTTTATGTCCACTTTGTCAAACTGAATTATATACGTATTGGATCGATCTTTTTTGATTTAATATATACCACGTATGGACTTACATACAATTTAGAAGATGGTGTTAGGAGGTTTTAAGATACCTTTCCATCGGCAAGCGTTACCGCAACTTAAGTAATTCGATTGTGGATGGCAGTGTTTAGAAGAAGTTTCTACGCAATCCATGATGGAGGGTACATAAGCTTCGGCCTGGCCGAACTTACGGCCGTATATACTTGTTAATTCTTTATTTTAGCTTGTAACTTACCATATGTGGGGGCATTTTATCAAATGGTGTAAGGAATTCAACTTTTATTTGGAAATCGTATCTCATAAAATACGATTTCCAACGCCAACTATACAACTGAAGCATGCCAAACAAAACCAAGCAAAGCCAAAACATTCCTACAACAACAAAAAAACACATGTGCCTTTATGGAAAACAACACCTCATCCAGCCAAATAAACCATCCACGAATAACAAACACACACACAAACCACTAAATGAACAAAAATAAAAACAACCCCACGCTCAGTGTTGCCAACTCCCCAAGCCCAAAAAGCACCAAAAATATATTATAAATTCTAACATACCACCTTCCACCACAAAATCGAAAATTAAATGCTCTACTAAAAAAAAAAAAAAAAAAAAAAAAAAAACTTCCGAAGATGTATTATGAATTGAATTTTAAGAAGTTAAGGTGGGTATTAAGATCGAGTTTAGCTGCTAAAATAGTCATTTCTTCACAATTACTTTTCTTTAATAATTCATTTTAAGGAATACAAACTTTGTGAAAATTTGCTTTTGGCTATTCCCCATTATAATAAAATTTGCAGCAAATATGCATAATTTTATACCGTTTTTACTGATATAGTTTTCACTTTAGCGGCAAAACTCGAACTTAGTACTCACCATTATGAACCGCTATTTAAGTATACACTTAGATCAGTTTTAATGCTTTCGTCTAATTCATTTTGATCAGTCATGTTTTTCAACTTTCAAAATATTAATATATGGAAGAAGTCTATTGCTTATTCCAATTCTGCGTGTTTTTGTGAATTTAATACAACGTTTTTAATGACATCTTTACCAAATTCAAAAATTCGCCACTCATCGTTCGACTTTCCTACAGAATACCCTAAATAACAATATTAATTAAAAAATAATCAATACCAACTTCATAACAATCAAATTCTATATTTGGCAATAAATTTGAGTTTCTTCGGCTCTTGAAAGTCTAATCAAAATTTTTGTATTAATTAAACTTAATACTGTTCAAAATAAAAAAGCACCAAAAGCACTAAATGAAAATGCCAGAAAGCACCAAGTTGGTGCTTTTTTTGAAAAGGCACCAAAAAGGCAATTTGGTGCTTTTTAGAAATCAAAAAGCACTAAATTTGGTGCTAAAAGCACCAAATTGGCAACACTGCCCACGCTCATGTATACACAACAAAACTCAAGTAACATCATCTTTACATTAATCACATTCCACTATGCCGATAAAGATCTCTGTACTATGCATTAGTTCAGTGTTGCCAACTCCCCAAGGCCAAAAAGCACCAAAAATATAATATAAATTCTAACATACCACCTTCCACCACAAAATCGAAAATTAAATGCTCTACTAAAAAAAAAAACTTCCGAAGATGTATTATAGAGCTTTTGTGAATTGAATTTTAAGAAGTTAAGGTGGGTATTAAGATCGAGTTTAGCTGCTAAAAGAGTAACTTTTTCACAATTACTTTTCTTTAATAATTCATTTTAAGGAATACAAACTTTGTGAAATTCTGTTTTTGGCTATTCCCCATCAAGTCATAATCTAATTTGCTGCAAAATATGCATAATTGTATGCCTTTTTTACTGATATAGTTTTCACTTTAGCGGCAAAACTCGAACTTAGTACTCACCATTATGAACCGCTGTTCAAGTATACACTTTGATCAGTTTTAATGCTTTCGTCCAATTCATTTTGATCAGTGATATTTTTCAACTTTCAAAATATTAATATATGGAAGGAGTCTATTGCTTATTTCAGTTATGCGTGCTTTTGTGAATTTAATACACACGTTTTTAATGACATCTTTACCAAATTCAAAAATTCGACACTCATCGCTCGACTTTCCTACAGAATACCCTAAATAACAATATTAATTAAAAAACAAGTATATACGGCCGTAAGTTCGGCCAGGCCGAATCTTATGTACCCTCCACAATGGATTGCGTAGGAACTTCTACTAAAGGCTGTCATCCACAATCGAATTACTTGGGTTGCGATAACACTTGCCGATGGCAAGGTATAGTAAAACTTTTTAACACTGTCTTCTAAATTGTAAGTTAGCCCATACGGGGTATATATTAAACAAAAAAAGGCCGATTAAATACGTATATAATCTAGTTTGACAAAATTTTCTATAGAAATAAAATTTTGACAAAATTTTCTATAGAAATGAAACCTTGACAAAATTTTCTATAGAAATAAAATTTTGACAAAATTTTCTATAGAAATAAAAATTTGACAAAATTTTCTATAGAAATAAAAACTTGACAAAATTTTCTATAGAAATAAAATGTTGACAAAATTTTCTATGGAAGTAAAATGTTGACAAAATTTTCTATAGCAATACAATTTTGACAAAAATTTGTATAGAAATAAAATGTTGACAAAATTTTGTATAGAAATGAAATTTTGACAAAACTTAGTATAGAAATAAAATGTTGACAAAATTTTCTACAGAAATAAATTTTTTACCAAATTCTCTATAGAAATAAAATTTTGACAAACATTTCTATAGAATAAACTTTTGACAAAACTTTCTATAGAAATGAAATTTTAACAAAACTTTCTATAGTAATAAAATTTGACAAAATTTTCTATGGATATAAAGTTTTGGTAGATTACAAAATTTTCTATAGAAATAAAATTTTGACAAAATTTTCTATGGAAATAAAATTTTGACAAACATTTGTATAGAAATAAACTTTTGACAAAACTTTCTATAGAAATGAAATTTTGACAAAACTTTCTACAGTAACAAAATTTGACAAAATTTTCTATGGAAATAAAGTTTTGGTAGATTATTTTATATGGACCAATTTTTGTGTAATACGTCATCGGATATATATAACTAAAGACCGATATGGACCAATTTTTACATGGCTGTTAGAGGCCATATATTGACAAAATGTACCAAATTTCAACCGTATCGGATGACTTTTGCTCCTCCAAGAGGTTCCGGACGTCAAATCTGGGGACGGTTTATATGGGAACTATATATAATTATGGACCGATATGGACCAATTTTTGCATGGTTGTTAGAGACCATATACTAACACCATGTACCAAATTTCAACTGGATCGGATGAATTTTGCTCTTCCAAGAGGCTCCGGAGGTCAAATCTGGGGATCGGTTTATATGGGGGCTATATATAATTATGGACCGATATGGACCAATTTTTGCATGGTTATTAGAGGCAGTAAACTAACATCAGGTACCAAATTTCAACCGGATCGGATGAATTTTGCCCCTCCAAGAGGCTCCGGAGGTCAAATCTGGGGATCGGTTTATATGGGGGCTATATATAATTATGGACCGATATGGACCAATTTTTGCATGGTTGTTAGAGACCATATACTAACATCAGCTACCAAATTTCAATCGGATCGGATGAATTTTGCCCCTCCAAGAGGCTCCGGAGGTCAAATCTGGGGATCGGTTTATATGGGGGCTATATATAATTATGGACCGATATGGACCAATTTTTGCATGGTTGTTAGAGACCGTATACTTAGACCACGTACCAAATTTCAACCGGATCGGATTAATTTTGCTGCTCCGGGAGGCTCCCCAAGCCAAATTTGGGGATCGGTTTATATGGGGGCTATACGTAAACCGATATGGCCCATTTTCAATACCATCCGACCTACATCAATAACAACTACTTGTGCCAAGTTTCAAGTCGATAGCTTGTTTCGTTCGGAAGTTAGCGTGATTTCCACAGACGGACGGACAGCCGGACAGACGGACGGACGGACAGACGGACGGACGGACGGACATGCTTAGATCGACTCAGAATTTCACCACGACCCAGAATATATATACTTTATGGGGTCTTAGAGCAATATTTCGATGTGTTACAAACGGAATGACAAAGTTAATATACCCCCATCCTATGGTGGAGGGTATAATAATCAATACCAACTTCATAACAATCAAATTCTATATTTGGCAATAAATTTGAGTTTCTTCGGCTCTTAAAAGTCTAATCAAAATTTTTGTATCAATTAAACTTAATACTGTTCAAAATAAAAAAGCACCAAAAGCACTAAATGAAAATGCCAGAAAGCACCAAGTTGGTGCTTTTTTTTAAAAGGCACCAAAAAGGCAATTTGGTGCTTTTTAGAAATCAAAAAGCACTAAATTTGGTGCTAAAAGCACCAAATTGGCAACACTGCATTAGTTCATCGCATCTGCTCACAATTTACTCTAAGAATAATATTCATAAAGGCACACCAGTTTATGAACGATGAAACGTTTAACTTAAAATTTGCAAAAACTTCATGAAATGTTATCTACCATTTTTGACGAAAATGTCTATAAATTTAATTACATGTGAACTAAAAATATTTCATTGGGTAATTTTCTACCAACAATTATTAACTATAGGAATTGTCAGTAAGAAATTGCTATCCACTTTCAAGTTCATTTTTCGTAAAAAAATATTTTCTCATACAAAAAAATCTTATAGTAAATTGCACTTATTATTTAGAAAGTACTTTACATTTCACAAGTAGTTTTATAGCATGACAAACGAATTTTTAACTACCAGTTAAGAAATTTTTTAAGGAAATTTCCATCGTATTTTGTAGGCCATGAACTAAACGATTGCTACTTAGAATTTGTAAAATTTCCTTTCGAGTAGTTAATTTTCGTTGAAGATACGAAAAATAAACTAAAATTCTGGAAAATTCTTGTAATAAATTATTGTAAAAATCTTCTTGAATTTACGAGACACTTTTTTTTCTGTGTGGGCTCTAATCTTTAGGTCTATCTGAGATGAACTTGTTATTTTTTCAATTACATAAGAGAACGAAAAAATGGCCCACTAAAAGTAATGACGGTCTCCCAATAGCATATTCTCCCAAATACAATTCGTTTCTTCAGTTGTTTTCTTCGTGTGCTTTCAAAGTCCTTTAAAAACGTGTTAACTACAACATAAATTTCCAAAATTTATACTAAAGTAGAAATTAAGCTTTGTTTCAAGTCAAGATGCGAAGGGACAACAAAGATTTATTAAAGCCAAGTTGACCTTAGTCAAACAAAATTTTCTTTCATGGTAAGATATCCTGTTTAAAGTCGAATCACTTACCTATAAGGACAAAACTAATTCATTGAAAAGTTTATCGACTTTGGGACAAGGAAAAAAACTTAATATAGGAGAAATGCACCTTCTATGCTAACCCAAATTCGCATTCGTATTCGTAGGACTTGAAGTATTTGGCACCACGATAATAGTTTTTTCAGTGTATATTTTAGGACATTTTGTCCTAAACAAATCTTGAAAATATATACACTGCAAAAACTATTATCGTGGTGCCAAATATTTCAAGTAAACAAATTTTTAAAAACTGGAAGTGCTTCGTTAGCTAACGAACTTCCAAACAGCACTATGGACTTCTCTGTCATTATGACTATATTTGAAGTTTTTTATCTCTAATCCAATGATTCAATGTCTCAATTAATTTAAAAATTATTTCTATAAACCAAACATGATTTTCATTACATGCACTGTTAGAAAAATATGTTTTTCATATGTTCCGATATAAACAAAATGTGTTTCGGGCACAATTTTTAAACACAATATATTTAAGTTCAAACATGTAATGTTCCCAAAGTAACACTAAATGTTTGGAACACATATGTTAATATGTTAGAGTATATTATGTTTGGGGCATGCCTGTTTCATAAAACTTATATGTGTGAATGTAAACATATATAAATTTATAAATTTCGAGCACACATATATATGTTGTGATATTTTATTCAGAGAGCGACAGAGAGAGAGAGAGAGTAGAGAAAGAAACAGAGATAGAAACCGGGAGGGTTGACGAAAGATATCAAATTAACGCAGCGAGGGAATCAAAAGAGAGCAATTTCTGTGAAACCGCTTATATGTTGTTTTGGAAACTGCTTTATGATAAGTCTAAATATTATTTACTTTGAATATTAGAATGAGTATTCGGAATAAAGAGAATAGAGATTCGGAACCAAGAGAATAGACATTTGAAAACAACAGCATGTGCTTTCGTCTTGAGAGCAGCATTTTACATATGTGTGGACATGTGTTTCGTTTATGATTTTTGCGTTATGGGTGCACTATTTTTCTTGGTTCGTTAAAAGAAACCGGAACGTACGAGGAGTAAGTCAAAATATTCAGGCAAAGGATATTAAAAAAAAAACGGTGGAAAATATACAAAAATTACAAAGGGATCTTCATAAAAATAACGAAATTTAGAGTTGGGACAGTAAAATGAAAAAAGGATGAAATAGTGAAAAATTAAACAGTAAACTGTATAAAAACAAAGTTTAGTTCCTCCTTAATAATTAGTAGTCAAAGAGGAGTTAACGGACAACCTTCAAATATAAATGCGGGCATTATGTTCGGGGTTTGCAGCAAAAACAATTGAAAGAGTTTATTTTCTTTAAAATGAAATATCAAAGAAAAGTAAAAGGCAAAAAAGGTAATTTTAGAGCGATGATGCCAACTTAATACCGGCCTTTAAGTTAAAAATGAAATTAAGTACAAAACACGAATGCATTTAAAATGGTGTTAAATGCTAGTAAAAAACTGTTCACGCCTAAAAAAATTTATGTGTATATTGTAAAATTATTTATGTATGTTTATACTCGACTCCATGTTCTTCTTTTGTTAGAGTTTTTGAATTCCTTCCAAAATTTCAAACTTTTATACCAAAAACAGTTTTTTTATTACAAAATTGTTATTTTTGCAATAAAAAAATTATATTTTATCCAAAAGCTCAGTCCATTTCGTTTATATCAAACACTGTTTCTGACTGTAAATCTTTAATAACCCACATTTCGAAGTTTCATTATAAAAATGTAATATAGTATAAATATAAATGTGTAAATTACAAAAACAAAAACAATTGGTGTTTGGTCGGAACAGGGATTGAACCCACGACCCTTTGCATGTACGGCAGACATGCTAACCACTGCTCTACGTTGGCAACACATGTATGTTTCTGTTAAATAACGTTATGTTTGCATGGGCTCGTGGGCGCTGCAAACTATGCTATATAAATGTAACTTATAACGATAATTGTCTACTGGTGACTATAACAGCTACGTAGCTCAGTGGTAGTGTGTTGGCTTACAAACTATATGGTCCTCGGTTCAATTCTCCGTCCTGGCTAAAGGTAAAATTTATAAAATTGAATTTCTTCAACATTATTTGTATTACAGAAAGGCTACCAAGAACTAAAAAATTTCGTGGAAATGAAAATTGTGTGAGGGACTGAGCCCAATCTTCTTTGGGGAAAATTCTTCCAAGCATATAATATTTTTGGGGCTCAAAATGCTTCCAAATATATAATATGTTCACATAAAACAAACATATTAATGTTTCGGCAGTATCCAATAATATATGTGCTTCCTGCAAAATATGTTTTGAACATATGTTAGAGAGGCGATTTTTTTTGAGGGTGTGCGACATTGACATAGGGACACGAATTTCAAAGCTTTGTGCCCAAAATTTAAGAAAGAAAATTTTTAAAGCAAACATTATAAACTTTCATTTAATTAAAATTTCATTATTTTAAATAAATTTATCCTAAATATTGTGTAAATTAGGGTTGCATAATCTTTCATATTATGTAAATTTTTTTCAGTGCGGGATCATACGTGTAAATCCACGATTCATCATCTATCACGATGTCATAGACGTGTTTCGAAGCACCACGATCGTATTTTTGGAGCATTTCTTTCGACGATCGACACGAGTTTTTATTTTGAGCGATTGACAAATTGTGTGGGATGCGAACAAATTTTTTTGACGGTCGAATATTCTCGCAATATTGAATGTATGTTCAATCTCGCGATAGTTTACTTGACGATCTTGCTATATCGTTGGCGCACAACATCAATGAGTGGACAACTACTTTTTGAGTTCTCAGTTGGCAGATTGAAACACTAGGACTGCCCAATCCCGAAATATAAAAGGCAGCCGTCTCATCATTATTGATTGGTTATGGTGTTATGGAAAGAGAGAAATGTGGTCTCAAACGGTGTGGTTGCCATCCGTCCTAATTTAAATATTAATGTAATTAATACTCGGACCATTTTCCCTGTGACTCACTGTACATACACCCAAAAAAAAAGTGACCCCACCGTGGAAGATTGCAACATGTTACAAATAAGTTAACACTTTTTTCAAATAGAAGAAAAATTTTTAAAAATAATTAATTTTTTTCTGTTGTTTAAGAAAATTTCATATGTTGGAAGAAAAAATTGGATTTAAAAATTGTTAAAATGTCTTTAGCGCTGTACATGCCCGGTTCCAAAGATTTTGTCTTTACTTTAAAAATGTTGGTATTGATTCCGAGCCAAAGAAGCGGAAAATACAAGTAAGGATACTTTTAAGATACAATTCTCTTTTAAATTAGGGTTTTGTGTACTTGCTTCTAGGATGCAAGTTATAATTTTTCGCTTTTTCAGCGTTTTTTCTTCATATGCTATCAACGTCTTTTAAAAACGAGTTAACGACAACCTTTTTTTCTAAATTAAGACTCGACTTCCGGTAGAAATTATGCTATGTTTCAAGTAAAAAACGTCTTTAAAATAAAGTGTTGAAAAACATGTCTTATATTTAAACGATATTTTGCTTTGTAGTCAAGATGCAAAAATATAACAAATTTAAAGACAATTTCGATAAATTTAAAGAATTTTTCTGAATTATTAAAGTCAAGTTGACCTTAGCCCAAACATTTTTTCTTTCATGTTATGATACACATTTTTAAGTCAAATCACTTAATTATAAGGACAATACGACTTCATTGAAAAGTTTATCGACTTTTTGGGCAAGGAAAAAACTTTACATTAGAGAAATGCGTCTTCTATGCTAAGCAAAATTTGCATTCGTATTTTAAAGACATGAAATCTTTGACCTCACGACAATATTTTTTTCAGTGTAAGAAGTTCGAGACAGGTACAATTTTAGTCAAATTTACTCATTTGAGAGACTTATGAACTCAATTTAAACAAACTTCTGCCATTTTAGGAAAATATGAACTATTTTATTTTTTAATAAAATTGTGCACTATATTTGTATACAACTTTTTTTTTCTTATTTTTAGTTCACGTCATTAAAGTTAGCAAAAAATTATTCAAATAAGGAACATTTACACATATTGTTCAAAATTTAACTAAAATCAACTTATCTTCATGAACTAAAATAAAGTTCAGTTGGCATTAGAGCCCCTTTTTTCTGGGTGTACACAATATGCATGCAATCTGAAAAAGATCACTTTTAATTCAAGAAAAAAGGCGAAGTAAAGACAAACATTATTGATTTAAAGACATATTATTTAACTTAACTGAGACATTGAATCTATGGATTAAAAATAAAAAAAGATTTAAAGATTTAAACTAGAAAACTCCCCAAAACAGTCCACAATAAAAAAATATTGTTGTGAGTCCAAAGATTTCATGTCTTTAAAATTCAAATTTTAATTAGCGTAAAAGATGGATTTCTCTGCTACAAATTTTTTCTCTTGTCCAAAAGTCGATAAACTTTTCAATGAAAAAAGTCGATAAACTTTTCAGTGAAATTGGAAAATTGATATCTTTCCGTGAAAAAATATATGTTTGACTAAGGACAACTTGGCTTTAATAATTCTGAAAAATACTTCAAAATTAATGAAATCGATTAAAATTTGTTGAATTTTTGTATCTTGATTACAAAGAAGACATCTTTAAATATTTTATTTAAGACGTTAGTTACATGAAACACACCATAATTTCTATTTGTAGTCGAGTCCAAATCTGGACTTCCCAAAATGTCCTCCTAACTACTTAGGAAGTTCTTTTGTTTCAATTTCTATACCCACCACCATAGAATGGTGACGGGGGTATAATAAGTTTGTCATTCCGTTTGTAACACATCGAAATATCGATTTCCGACTATATAAAGTATATATATTCTTGATCAGGGAGAAATTCTAAGACGATATAGCCATATCCGTCTGTCTGTCTGGCTGGCTGTCTGTCTGTTGTAATCACGCTACAGTCTTCAATAATAAAGCAATCGTGCTGAAATTTCGCACAAATCCGTCTTTTGTCTGCAGGCAGATCAAGTTCGAAGATGGGCTATATCGGTCCAAATTTTGATATAGTCCCCATATAAACCCTTATAAAACCCTTAGTTTCTATCCAATTTGCCTCAAATTGGAAATCTAGAGGTATTTTATGACCACAAAGAGGTGTGCCAATGTGTGTGTGAGTATTGGTCCATGTTTTGGTATAGCCCCCATATAGACCGATCTCCCGATATATTTCTAGGGCTTCTAGAATCGATAGTTTCTATCCAATTCGCCTGAAATTATTTTAGCACCATAAAGAGGTGTGTCAAAAATGGTGACTATCGGTTGATGTTTAGGTATAGCCCCCATATATACCGATTTCCCGATTTTAGTTCTTGGGCTTCTAGAATCCGTAGTTTTTATCCAATTTGGAAATCTAGAGGTATTTTAGAATAATAAAGAGGTGTGCCGAAAATGGTGAGTATCGGTCCATGTTTTGGAATAGCCCCCATATAGACCGATCTCCAGTTTTCACTTCTTGGGCGTTTAAAATCTATAGTTTTTATCCAATTTACCTGAAATTAGAAATCTAGAGATTTTAAAACCCTAAACAGGTGTGCTGAAAATGATGAGTATCGGACCATGTTTTTATATAGCCCCCATATAGACCGATCTCCAGATTTTATTCTTGGGCTTATAAAGGGTGATTTGTTAAGAGCTTGATAACTTTTTTTTTTTAAAAAACGCATAAAATTTGCAAAATCTCATCGGTTCTTTATTTGAAACGTTAGATTGGTCCATGACATTTACTTTTTGAAGATAATTTCATTTAAATGTTGACCGCGGCTGCGTCTTAGGTGGTCCATTCGGAAAGTCCAATTTTGGGCAACTTTTTCGAGCATTTCGGCCGGAATAGCCCGAATTTCTTCGGAAATGTTGTCTTCCAAAGCTGGAATAGTTGCTGGCTTATTTCTGTAGACTTTAGACTTGACGTAGCCCCACAAAAAATAGTCTAAAGGCGTCAAATCGCATGATCTTGGTGGCCAACTTACCGGTCCATTTCTTGAGATGAATTGTTCTCCGAAGTTTTCCCTCAAAATGGCCATAGAATCGCGAGCTGTGTGGCATGTAGCGCCATCTTGTTGAAACCACATGTCAACCAAGTTCAGTTCTTCCATTTTTGGCAACAAAAAGTTTGTTAGCATCGAACGATAGCGATCGCCATTCACCGTAACGTTGCGTCCAACAGCATCTTTGAAAAAATACGGTCCAATGATTCCACCAGCGTACAAACCACACCAAACAGTGCATTTTTCGGGATGCATGGGCAGTTCTTGAACGGCTTCTGGTTGCTCTTCACTCCAAATGCGGCAATTTTGCTTATTTACGTAGCCATTCAACCAGAAATGAGCCTCATCGCTGAACAAAATTTGTCGATAAAAAAGCGGATTTTCTGCCAACTTTTCTAGGGCCCATTCACTGAAAATTCGACGTTGTGGCTCGTTAGTAAGTCTATTCATGATGAAATGTCAAAGCATACTGAGCATCTTTCTCTTTGACACCATGTCTGAAATCCCACGTGATCTGTCAAATACTAATGCATGAAAATCCTAACCTCAAAAGAATCACCCTTTAGAAACCGTAGTTTTTATCCAACTTGCCTCAAATTGGAAATCTAGTGGTATTTTAGGACCATATAAAGGTATGCCGAAAATGGTGAGTATATGTCCATGTTTTGATATAGCCATCAGATAGACCGATCTCCCGATATTACTTTTTGGGCTTCTAGAAACCGTAATTGTTGTCCACTTTGCCTGAAATCGAAAATCTGGAGGTTTTTAGGAATACAAATAGGTGTGCAAGAAATGATTTTATTTTTTAGGCTTCTTTTTATCCAATTTGCCTGAAATGAAAAATCTACAGGTATTTTAGGACCTTAAATATGAGAGCCGAAAATGGCGTGTATTGGTCCATGTTTTGGTTTATCTCCCAAATAGACCGATCTCCCGATTTTACTTCTTGGGCTTTTAGAAACCATAGTTTTTATCAAATTTACATGAAATTTTAAACTTAGAAGTATTTTAGAAACATACAGAGGTGTCCTGAAAATGGTGAATATCGGTCCATGTGCACTGATAATGAAAATTGCTTGAAACTGAATTATAGTTTCCAGATTTTACTTCTGGTAATCATTTAAATAATGGGGGTAAAAATCTACAGATGTTAGATTTTAAATCAAGGCGTTATTTCATCGTTTTCTTGCACACGACGTTTATGATTCTTCTAAAACTCAAACAAATATGGGTCTTATAAATCCAGAATCTGATCTAGTCTTCATAGGTAAAATCTTTGAATTTATCTTCGGGAAGTGTACTGGTTGAACTAATCTGCTTGTCACCAAATCCCCCTGAAATTTTCACAAGAAACTATAATATTTGATTCATAGTGGTGGGTATTTAAGATTCGGCCCGGCCGAACTTACTGATTTATATACTTGTTTGATCTAATTTTATTTTTAGGGAATCCTTTTTAACTTTTTTTGTTTGAAATGTATTAAAAATAAAAATATATATAAGACTACTTACTTGGTAATACATTGCAGAAATTTTTAATTCACATTCAAAACACTGAATTCGAATATATACCACCTTATGAAGGGATGTAAATTCTGTACAACGGCTGTTGAAATAATGCACATCCGTCATATGACAATCCCATGTTAAATTCATCGCTTCTGCGCCAACTTTGCGTCGGATCCAAAAAGTATATTTTCCTATTACTTTTTGGTGACGCTTTTCTTTATTAAAGAAGCCTCGTCGTTGCGTCAAAGTAAATTTTTTACGGTACGAATAAATGCAGAAATAATAATGTTCAAATTCAGTTCTCTGAAACATTTGTACGTTTTACCTGATTTTTGATATTGTGTGATAAGTTTTAAGTCGGTTATGTAACACTGTGACCTTAACAAGTCTATGTTGCAAAGACTTATTATTTATATGTTATAATCCTTTGTAGCACATTAATTAAACGCAGATCTTACCTACAAATACTTCCCGTTTTAAAGGTTAGCGGATCCAGATATACTTCTTTGTCGAGCCAAGGTAAATGAAAAAAGTAAGTACTCTGATTTTTCCGGGTCCGCCAGTTCACTCACAATATATTCCGAATATGATGAAGCGCTCCAATGTCGTATACCAAACACTGTAGGGCGACGTTTTTAATCCCAGAAAACAATTTAGTCCGTTCAAACAAATGCAAATAACTCATGAAAAACTCTAATTATAGATTAAGCAAATAGCATAAAAATATAATTCTATGTTACATCCACAACGTCAATTATAGAATTTAATGTGGTTGCGGTGGCATGGTCGGTGGTTGTGGCAATATTCGGTCTCTACGCGTTTTAAACATTTTCGTTTGATTGCTTTTGTTGAATACTTTGATGGTCGTAGATAGTTTTCGGTTAAAAATCATTTTATATGGCTTTCACAAAGTAATTTTATACCCTTCACCACACGCAGATAAGGAATATGATCACCTCAAACATGTTTCAAGAGCAAACTGTTATTTTTGTATGGTGACAATGTAACAGGGAGCCACCGTGGTGCAATGGTTAGCATGCCCGCCTTGCATACACAAGGTCGTGGGTTCGATTCCTGCTACGACCGAACACCAAAAAGTTTTTCGGCGGTGGATTATCCCACCTCAGTAATGCTGGTGACATTTCTGAGGGTTTCAAAGCTTCTCTAAGTGGTTTCACTGGAATGTGGAACGCCGTTCGGACTCGGCTATAAAAAGGAGGTCCCTTGTCATTGAGCTTAACATGGAATCGGGCAGCACTCAGTGATAAGAGAGAAGTTCACCACTGTGGTATCACAATGGACTGAATAGTCTAAGTGAGCCTGATACATCGGGCTGCCACATAACCTAACCTAACCTAACATGTTTGTCACTAAAATGTTATTTTCTCGTCAAATATAACCTGCTTGCCGAAATCAGATACATGATTTCCGAGAAAATAACATGGTTGCGAAAGCCATGTTACATGGTCACCACCCAAAAATAACATTTTGCTCTTAAAACATGTTTGAGGTGATCATATTCCTTCTCTGGGTGCACTACTGTGGTACAGGGTATAATAAGTTTGTGCATTTGTATGTAACGCCAAGAAGGAAAAGTCTGAGACCCATCGTTTAGTATACCGATCGTCTTAGAATTAAATTCTGAGTCGATTTAGCGATGTCCGTCTGTCTGTCTGTCTGTCTGTCCGTCTGTCTGTCTGTTGATGTATTTTTGTGTGCAAAGTACAGCTCGCAGTTTTAGTCCGATTGTCCTAAAATTTGGTATACGGTCCTGTTTCGGCTCAAAGACGATCCCTATTGATTTTGGAAAAACTCGGTTCAGATTTAGATATAGCTGCCATATATATTTTTCACCGATCTGGTCATAATTGGCGTGTATATCAACCGATCTTCCTCAAATTCCGTACATCCGAATATTTTATGAGTCTCGAAAAACTTGCAAAATATCAGCCAAATCGGTTCAGATTTAGATATAGCTCCCATATATAGCTTTGGCCCGATTTACACTCATTTGCCCACAGAGGCCAATTTTTTGCTCCGATTTAGTTGACATTTTGCACAGGGAGTAGAATTAGCATTGTAGCTATGTGTGCCGAATTTGGTTGAAATCGGTTCAGATTTAGATATAGCTCCCATATATAGCTTTGGCCCGATTTACACTCATATGACCACAGAGGCCAATCTTTTACTCCGATTTAATTGAAATTTTGCACAGAGAGTAGAATTAGCATAGTAGCTATGCGTGCCAAATTTGGTTGAAATCGGTTCAGATTTAGATATATCTTCCATATATAGCTTTCGCCCGATTTACACTCATATGACCACAGAGGCCAATTTTTTGCTCCGATTTAGTTGAAATTTTGCACAGGGAGTAGAATTAGCATTGTTGCTATGCGTGCCAAATTAGGTTGAAATCGGTTCAGATTTAGATATAGCTTCCATATATAGTTTTCGCCCGATAAGGACTTATATGACCCCAGAAGCCAGAGTTTTGGCCCAATTTGGTTGAAATTTTGCACTAAGAGTACAATTAGTAATATAGTCATATGTGCCAAATTTGATTGAAATCGGTTCAGATTTCGTTATAGCTCCCATATATATGTTTTTCTGA